>NC_056728.1:693893725-693953725 GCF_019279795.1 Protopterus annectens | reverse complement strand
ACAAGGAGTTAATAAAAATAAACTGGTTGATGAGAAATTAATTTTTAAACAGATAATAAATTATAGTTAAATTGTGCTTGTATTTCTGCATAGCTGCATAATATTTAGACACATTTACTCACTTTCAATCTGTATTTCCAGCAGCAGCAGCATAAGTCACATCACTACATTTGTGGTACTGCTGCATTTTTACAGCTTAAATTAGCCTAGATCACCTGACTTCTTACCCCAGCCTCCCACTTCAACATTGTCAAATTAATCCTTTTAAAGTCTGAGGAAACACTCTCGCTTTTTACATTAAAGTTTCTTCATAATTTCAGAACCCTTCAGTAACTATGCAGCTAGACGCACTGTAACATTGTTTTGGCAGGTCACATATTTGTATGACTGTGAGTTACTACAGTGACTGCCTAACTACTACACACAGAGCTACTCTGTTATTTTGCCCTAAGCTATGACACACTTAATGTTAACTTCTGTCATTCTCTTGCTAAAATATTTTCCTGTTGCATGCCTGTCACTTCTGTGTGCCTCAAAATGCAAGGTTACTGACTGTAAACTAGAGTAGATGAACCCTCTTTTGTATTGAAAGGGCCTTGACTAAATTTGTTACACCCTTGCAGCTTTAATATCTCATCAAATGAACAGCACCCCAGTAATGCAGTAACTGCTCATGTTGCACTATGGTGTCAGTACTGGAGCATAAATCCACATCCATGGTGCAGGAAGACCACCCACAGCATCTGGCATAAATGATCATTAAGTACATATAAATCTAAAGTAGCTAATGAATCATTAAAATAAATGTAGATACTGATATAATATATTAGCTATTATAAAAAAAATCATGGTGTGGTGTACTTCAGCTTCATGTGCATTCCCCACCACAAGCAAATAATTAGGGACTGACAATAATAATGCAGCAAACAGCAATGAATCATTATAAAGTGACGCAGTTCCAATATATTTAGGGTCATTAGCACATGCCCTAAAGATGGCAAAATTAAAGGATGCTTTATCTTGGTGATTACACCCTTGCAAATCAAAAGCAGTCTGCACATGGAGTCATTATTCACAGTGACTGGGCTGTCACCCATAGCATCTCTTCTCTAGGGCTTTTTCTCTGAGACTCTGTATGGAAGCTTTTAACTTGACCAATATTTCCTGGTAACACACAGTAAAAAATCAAGAGACGCAATATGTTAAGTGAGAAGGCATGAAGACATAAGCTATTATTTTCTGTGAGAAAAGGGTAGGTTTATTTTAGAGAACAGAGCCTTACTGTAGCTTGTTTGCAATAAAAATGCAACATATAGTTTTTAAGTCTGTACAGCACAACAACCTGAAAACTAAGGGATGGGAAAGTTAAACAAATGTGGAAAATGTAAACATGTAAGGTGAAAAGTCTTTTGGAATTTTAAACTTTCATGCTGATGGTGCAACAGCAACAAAATGTACATTTGAGTGAATGAAAGCTGTAGTTTGTCTTTATATATATAGCAACTAATCATACATTGCAACATAGCAGAATATATTAGGGTCATCCCATACGTAGTTGTACGTTTGCTTCCCTCAGCTTCCTCTTGTACAACATACAACACTGATAACATTTGCTCCTGGGATACCTTTGTATAGAGGCACTTGTTCCTATGAAGTCTTAATTAACAAATGAAAAGATAAATATAATGAACCTTATTCAAGTAAAACAGCCACATTATAAATATTATCTAAGTAAGGAATGTTTTCACTGTTAAGGTACTGCATATGCACCTAGTGGTATAGTGCTGACACATGCAGATGGCACTTTTCAAACTCTTCAAGGAGTCTGGTCAAATGTAGTATTCAGATACTGCAACTACAGAAACGAGTAAATGAACTATGCCAGAAACTACACCAGAATGTTTCCAGGATATACAAGCTAGTTGTTGAACTTGTCCTCTCAACATTTTATTTGTCCTGTTAGATTTGGAATAAAAGGCTTCTAAATATTCAGACACAACTCTGGCAGAGAACCACCCTCCTCAGGAACATTGATAGGAAGATAAAAAAAGGGGAACATGATTGCTGCTGCATTAGCACCATTGTAGTACATATCTAGAGCTGTACATGAGTAGAACACTGATCCCTATGAGCCTATTGCATGCTCAGCTTGGGAAAAGTTCATCGGAAATCTGGAGACATTATACGATGGATGCTCAAAAAACTGGCATAGAGAGACAGCAAACAACCTCGTGCCATCCTGCACTTTCAACCCTGAACAGTAAAATCAAACTCATACCCCAGGATAATATCGGTGTTGGAGTTTCCTTAATTCAGCACCTCACAACACTGAGGTACTGAATGAAAGGTACTTCTGCTACACCCAGACAAGAAAACAAGATTCTGAACAGTCTATGCAAATGAATCTTATTATTTATTCTATGCATAGCCAGAACATCCCCAAAGAATCAGCAGGTCAGCCGAGTCTGGCTAAACTTTTCTGGTACGATATCTCCATCTTATATCAAACCTGGTATTGCAAGTATACAGCCTGCTACAATACTAGGTGTAACATACAGGTGAAGCGGCAAGGGCTTGATACTGCCCACGCCACCTGGAGGGCGGACTGGTAAATGCAGGCATGACAACCAGCATGGTTATCATGTCTGCATTTACTCCATCCAGGAAGAGGGATAGGCAGATGAACCATTAGCCCACCAAGAAATGTAATCTATTTTTAGCTTTACAGAAGAATGAGCCATCCTCAAAGGAATTTGGGGGAAGACTGGAACTATATACATCTACACATGCACACTGTCTCAAGCACTCCTCACCCAGACTTCCAACTTCAGCAGTACAGTTCCAGCTGAGTATGAAATCAGGTACTATAGGCAGACTGGCTTTCCACCAGGTAAAGATGGAGCTGTCACTTCCCCAATACTTCCGAATTACTTTAATGGGAGTCTAATTTGAGTCAGCTTTGTACACAGTTGATGTTCACCAAAGTACAATACTGACTTAGTTCAGTCTAGCAAGCTTAATTCTGGAATTTTGGAATTAAGTGCAGGGCTCTGGTAGTCCCCATTAGTGTACTCTGAGCATTTTATATGTAGGAAAATGGCTGCATCACATATTTACAGAATATAAGATACAAAATGTTAATGCTGAATAGCATGATAAACTTTATTGTACATCACATGTTTACAAAAGGGTAATAAGCTTGCCAAAATGTAACTCAGAACATAAAATGTGTACAACTCTAGTTTTAGAGAAGGTCATACATGCAACATAGTGCTAATACTGAGCATGAACCCATGTCTATGTCTGACAAGGCAGACTTCACCTTCTGTATGCATGTGTACATCTCAGTGACACAACTGTAACATTTCATTCATCTGTGAATGCATCTGACTGCGCATGCATTTTGTGACAGTCAATCAGCAATCAAAAGCAGCAATCAGTTCTCACTCTGGACCCCATATTTCTACTTATTACTGAGAATGTTAACACAGTTTAGCTCAGACACAATAAATTGGCAATGATCCAAGCTCATGCAGTATTTCAAGTTCACAGACGGAAATCTCAATGTGAAGACGATGAAACAAAAAAGAAAATGGCACAGCAGGTGAAAGGAAAATCTCATGCTGGCTTAAAAATGGAACATGTTTTTATAAAAAAATATATGAAGGATTATTTAAGGTTATTAACTAAGTTTTTTTCAAAACAAAGGTCTGTTATTGGGAATTACTTGATATGATTCATTATGTGTATAGATCATTTGTTTTAAGACAATACAACAGTTTTTGCCACAGATTATTCACTGAAAATTATACAGGATAAAATATTTATGATTGGAGCAGCTTGGAGGATCAGAGAGATTATACAGATGAACTATTTATACAAAGCAGAAGAATGTGATTTTCCTTTTAATAGCAGTCTGTCTATTGATCATTATATTGAGTGATGAATGCATAATGATTTAAATGAAGAAATATGTGTTCTTTCTCATAAGAGGATATTTATTGGTATTACTAAGCAACATTTATGCAGAACTCTTTCTGCACGTAAGTCAAACGGAATTCAAGTTTATCTATTTGTTTGTGTATTTTGTATAACAGGATAGTACTTACTAGAAAGGCTTATTTTTACATTCAACATATTATCTAAAGGAAGCACTCATATTTTGTCTAGCAGGAAAAGTTAACAGGTGTTGGTAACAGAAACAATATATCCATGGTGACTTTTCAGCAAGGTGACTAATCTAAAGGCATTAGTGGGTATTTTATGTAAAAATAAGCTAACAGTTAATTTTCTGAAGAGGCAATTTATGTAATACACTTTTCACAGTAACAAAATTTATATACCATGATTTTGGTATAAGAAAATATGAGAGTTGATTTTTGACACAAAGCACACTTTACAGAATGACTATTTGCTTAAGAATCATCGACAGATTACTGACATAAAAATATAAAGGGTGTTTTTTGACGTACATCAAGCATATAAACTTCTGACTGGCATAATAAGAAGTCATTCAGTGTACGTTTCACACATTAAATATAATAACAATAACAGAAGGTTTTAGAAGTGAAAGCAGGAACAAAATAGCAAGTGATGTGGAAAGTTATTATTTTTGATCATTGTATAAGGTAACTATATTGAAAGAGGGGAACTTTTATGTGAAATCAGTAGTGATGGTAAGAAAAATAATGTTTATATTACTGCATTAATGTAATGGGGGCAAAATGTATGGGCTGTTGAATAGTTTATTTGCACAGAAAAAACACAGATCAAAACCATTCTAGAACATTGTGAAGAATTTACACAATCATTTGAGCTAAATGCCTACAGTTATTTGAGCCATAGTCCATGATTTGGTGTGAGTAATGCAGGACTGACTCACAGCTAGTACAGTTTAACCATAAGGGTGAAGCTCAAATGAGCAAACAAAGCCAAACATGGGTAAATCCTGCATTACCCACATTCAGGAGTGGGCAACTGCTGTTATGCAATGACACTGCTTTAGGAAAAAAGTTTCTTAGCTTTTTCTAAATTGTACAGTTTCACTTTAGTGTTCTTCTATGAGTTTTCATAGGTACAGTAGGTGAAAGTAATGCACTGGGCATTTGTTAGATGATTGCATGCCAATGGCTGCATAGTATATTGGGCAGTATGCAGTTTCTGCCATTTTTTTTTACTCATCAAGATGCAAGGGGATGTGCATACATCCTACTATTTATATGAGGGCATATGCAGACTCCCAACTTCCCGGTGATGAGTTTGGTGTGCTTTTATTTTGTATTAATTTAGCTATTTATTTACCTACTTACTTAGTGAATTGTTTGCTTCCTTACTTTGTAATCTTTACATCTTTTTCTTTTCTGGCTTTACTGAGGTTTCTGCCCTAAATTAGTTATTTTCTCCACTTTTGTGAAACAGAGAATATGGCAGATGAAGCTATTGTTTTCAGTAGCTACATTCAGCACTACTTTTTCTTAAAGTTCGATTTACAATGGGCATGCTGATTGCTCTAGCCAATCAGTATGTGAGTTGAAGATTAATAGGAAAGGCTTATTGAATACTATGCAGCAATTTAATCTTCTGCAGTTAGAATCAGTTTTGAAGTGAAAGTGTATCTCAGCATATGGCAGAAGTGTACAGAGAAAGAGAATTCTGTCATTCAATAGGTGGGCTGTCTCAGGCCAGATTACAACAGATAGATATATATATAAGGCATGTGTTGTGAAGCTGTTCAGTAAATGTTAGTGCTAAACAGAAAGAAGCACTAGGAAACATGTGAAGTTTTGCAGTGGTAATGAATCACCTGTTAAAGGTACAGCACTGCAATATGACGTGATGGTTTAGTCAAATAAAAAGGTGTGCGTTAGTAACCCAAATAGAACCCATGTCCTAGGAAGAAAAAAATCAGCTTTATTACCCCTAAAGCCTTGGCAAAATGCCTTCTAGGGAGTAAATAGAACATTCCTGCAAACAGCACTTAAAAATGTTCTTAAAAGTATCTTGATGAGTCTCACTTCCACATTAAGTCAACCCGGTCTTGGAAAAAACAGTAGCAAATTACAGCAGCTTAATATAATGCTGTATGGTAGTGCAGCAGTTAATGTCGTCACCTCACAGCAAGAGATTCTCTGTTCAATTCTCAGCTGAGGTGCCTTCTGTATGGAGTCTGCATGTTCTCCTTGCATCAGTGTAGGTTTCCTCTGGGTACTCCAGTTTCCTCCCACCTTCCAAAGACATGCGTCTGGAGCATTTCTACCCGGGCCTCCACTGAAAATAGACTCCATCCTAGTTTGACTTTCCTGGTCAACAAATGTTAAATAAATAAAAGACAGTACACATGCTTTCATAAATAAATATAGTTATCACATTTCCTCCTTTATCTGCTTTACACATAGTACGTTTATCTTTGCTCATTTTCAGAAGGTTCATTGCATTCCACTCCTCTTTAGATACATTAAAACTTCTGTATGAATGAATATGTGTCACAGATTTTTCATAAACATTTAAATTACACAGAGAATCAAAGACAGAAATAATAGCACTAAAATTAGTGGATAAAAATGAAAACAGAGTTTGAGTTTTTGGTTGAAGACTGCATATAGGTAGAAGAAGAAAATATTGAACATAATTTTCAGGTATTGAATCTTTCTACTCAATGACTCAGCAATAACATTCTTTCAGTTTAGTCTGAAGGGTTATCTGCTGTTCCTGCATATGTTTCTGCTTGGGACAATGTGCATGAAGCATTATTTAGGCTAAGTAGGAAAATTCATTTGAGTGGCTATTTAATATGAAGAAAGTGTTGAATTGATGTCCTCTGAGAGTTTTATAACTGCTCCTGATGCTTCTAATGAAAGTAATTTATTGTACTTGAGGAAAATAGTAATTATTTGAATGTCAACATATCTGAATTGGGTTAGGGAGGGTTATAAATTATTTCTATTATCTGAACCAATGTTTCAAATCATGAAAAAGATTATCAAAGGGTTATAATACAACAATTTCAACATTTCAGTCATCAATTATTAAATTTATTAAATAGAGGAAGATGACTAGGGTTTTGATGGAATGAATGTAGTTATGTACACTAAAATTCATAAGTCACTATTTAGTCTGCTGGGATGACTTATTATTTCAGGAATAGATAGCTTTCAACAACATTTTGGCTTATTATTAAATAGTTTGTTAAAAGGATTTAGTAAAAAAAAAAAAAAAACTTCCTTATCTGTAAGTAATAGGTAAAGTAGTTGACAGGTTTGTAAACATTATTAGGGACAATGTATTATTAGGATGTATGGCTATTAAATGTCTTTACACATCAATACCCCATACTGCAGGTTTATCAGCAGTTGTACTATTTTAGGAGGGGGGACCTATGCATCTTTTGCACTTGCACTTATACCCTTTTGTTTCACACTTAGGGAGAAAGTCTCAAAAGTACCACTACATGTAAACCTAAGTGTACAAACTGCGGTAAATATTTGTTAGTTGGGTTCAGCCCTAACACATTTCTGCATGATGATTTAGCATGGAGATGTGTAGCACAATGTAAGGCTGTCATAACAGCCATGCTGAATATTAATGAGGCAGTCCAGGGGAGATGTATATGCTAATTAGCAATGTGCCCCCCCCCTTCAAACCTTCTCCAGGACTTCTAACCATGTTCATCACTACAGCCAGTTCCACCATTTTGCAGTAATGAACATGGCCAAAAGGCTGTGTCCAGCTACCTACTACAACTGTGGCACAGGGATTGAGGGTGGAGGGAGCCACTAGATACCAGGGTAACTCAACAGTGAAGTTTGATAACAGCACCAGTATAGGACAGTAATCAGAGGTGGGGGGGGCAGTAAAAATCAGGGATTATACCACTTCTCAATGCCATATCACGACAGGGATCAGCAGTGGGGGGAAACAGTAGACATCAGGGATTACTCTACTTCTTAGTGCCATAATGGCACCATTATCGGGAGAGGGATCGGAGGTGGAGGGAAGGAGTAGACATCAGGGATTACACTACTTCTTAGTGCTAAAACAGCACAATTATCTGGACAGGGATCAGAGGTGGGGGGAAGGACTAGACACCAGGGATTGCACTACTTCTTGTAAAACATACAAGACGAACCAAATACACTTGTAGAACTCAGGTTTATTGCTTGAAAATCGACCAAGTACTAAGCGCTTTCTCCCAAACAGTGGGCATCATCAGAGTACAATGTCACTCATAAAATTCTCAGTTTAAATGGGTGCATCAATAAATAATTATTCAATTAGTTAATTAATTAAGCACTTCTATTTGATGCTGAGACACCTAATATGTAAAATCATGATAAAAATACTAACCAAAAATTACAAAATACTACATACTAGTATACAATTAAAAATACAACCTGATTTAAATACTTTAGTTAGTTCAATAATTTATTAATACTTAATATAATAATTAATAATTTACACAAAATAAAATAAAATGAAATAAAATAAAATGAAATGAAATAAAACACACAATGCATAAATAATAAAACCTGAAAAGGTGTAAAATGAAAAATGTGTATAATAAGCTGTATAACTCTAAAACCTATAAGAATAGCGATTTGTATTTAAGTACACTGGCTATGGAAATACAGTCATTAATACCAGAGTATGTGTTGGCATTAAATCTAAGCTGCCACAAACATTCCTTAACCTCTAATAGTGTTTTTTCATCACCACCCTTATTGCTGTTAAAAGGTATTCTATCAATAACAAAAAATAGAAACCTTTTAAAATTGTCGCATCTTGTGCTGTGTAAATACAATGCACTGGTATCCTTCTTATTTTTAATGTCCCTAACATGTTCACCTATTCGGTCTTTTAGCATCCTAATGGTTTTCCCAACATAATATGCCGGACATGTAGAGCAGGTAGCAAGGTATATTACCATTTTTGTTTTGCAATTACAATGTCCCGGGCATCTGATGGTTTTACCATAGTTAGAAACTACTACATATGGACCATCATTAATGAATCTACAGAAATGACAAAACCCACATTTACCCATCTTAGACCTAACATATGTATTCATACTCTGTGTTGATTCAAAATACTCTTTCAGATTCATGCCTCTACTGTATGTAATTTTTGGCAAAAAACCCAGAATATCAGTGTATTCACCCTGGTTCATGAACACACTAGACCAACAATCCCTTACAGCATTTTCTATCTTCATGGATGTATCATTATAAGAGATGACTAGAATGTCATTACCAAATGGTGGTCTGTTTGTACTAGTGGTATTAGGAAGACCAAATTTAATAATAGGTTGGTAAACATGATTTCTTTTGATCCATATCTCGTTACTGGTATTGTTGATCAATTCACTAGGATATCCTCTATAAGAAAACATACTGGACAAAATTTTCATTTCATCAAGGAAAACTACATCTTCACTGATAATTCTGGATAATCTTACCATCTATCCTTTGACCAAATTCTTCCTTTGATGGTAAGGGTGACAACTATCGAAATGTAAATATGAATTGGAATGTGTTTTTTCCCTATGAATATTGGTATCTAACGTGTCATTGTTTTTATACAATAAAATATCAAGATATTCACAATGATTGTTAACCATCTTACTAGTAAAACTCAGGAAAGTTGTTGTAGTATTCAGGAATGATTCAAACTCAGTAAATCTTTCTTTAGTACCCTTCCAAAAATCAGAATGTCGTCCAAAACCTCAAGTATAAAGCCACATCATCCCAGAAACATGAGGAAAAATCGTTTGTGTCTCCCAAAATGCTAACACCATATTGGCATATATCGGGCACACCGTTACCCATTGCTACAATCGTTTGTGTCTGAAATATTCGTTCAGGAACATGAAATTATTTTCAAGGACTAGTTCCATTAGTTCCTTAATGAATCTACATTTATCACTACTAAATGTACCAAACTTGAGTAGGCTCGCTTCAAACATCTCCAAACCTTGCTTGTGTGGTATAGCAGTGAAAAGACTCACAATATCAATAGTCACCATAAAAACCCTGGTTTATTCCACAAGCCTAGTTCTAATTTTGTCCAGACAGTGCCATGAATCCTTAACAATATGATCCAGATTACGTAAAACATCCTTACAGTGAAAATCAATAAATGAAGCCATAGCCTCAGTTTTGGATCCTCTGGCTGAAACAATGGGTCTAAATGGTGGGTCATGAATGCTTTTATGTATTTTTGAATACCAAAGATGGATGGAGTAATAGGATCAGCAATGAAAAAGTATTCATCCCTAGTAATAACTCTATTCTTAGTGTCATAATGGCATCCATTATCCAGGGATCAGAGGTTGGTGTATGCTCTATTCATTTCATGTCTTGACACCTTTTCTTATTGTGATAATTGTCGTAACATAGTTGTAATTTTGTTAAAGTAGTCCGCCTTGTTCATTACAACTACACCCCCACCCCTGATTACACTACTTCTTAGTGATAAAACAGCACCATTATCTGGACAGGGATCAGAGGTGGGGGAAGGACTAGACACCAGGGATTACACTACTTCACAGTGACATAACGCCACCATGTCCAGGATGGGCATCAGTGTGGGGGAGAAATGCTACACTACTCTACAATAGTTACATACAATAAGTTAATCCATCTGATAATCTAAAGCATGTCATCTACCTAGCTGATATCAGGTCATTTCTGTACAGCAGGTTCTCAGTCCACATCATCATATTACATGGTTCTTATCACGTGTTCCTCTCCATTGCTATGCAGTTCTTACTTTTCTTTTCATGCGTTTTCTTCTTGTTTATTGCAAAATGCTCCATTTTAAGCATTTCCATAAACCTGAAGTCTTTTGATTATCAGTGCTTGAATTTCACTGCTAATGTCAACTTTTTTTTTTTAATTATTACTTCTTCACTGGGAAAGTCTGACTTGTAACAAGCCAGTTTTCAGCAGAGGCCCAAGGAGAAATGCTCAGACACTTCTTTGTAACATGAGAAGAAACTGCTGCACCTAGAGGAAACCCCCAAGAACACAAGGATGACATGCAGACTCCACACAGAAGGCACCCCAGCCAAGAATCGAACCCGAGAACCTCTTGCTATGAGGCAACATCGCAAACCACTGCACCACTGCACCATTGTACAAAAACAATTTCCTAACAGCAGTAAATCCTCCGTTTATCTTTTATAGTACATGTAAAAATCCATTCAGTGAGGCACACAGAAAAGAATAACATATTCATCAAAACTATAACATTTCCGTGCAAATTTATTTATCAAAACAAATTTACATATTTAAGGGGTAGATCCAACTTATAGACCTGCTTTGTGACACTGCATAAAATAATTGCATAACATAACAAAGCATCGTTCTTTGCCATCTTTTAACTAAGCTTCTACATCAAATTCAGTTGCTGCTTCACACAGACAAATACCAAATACCATTTTAAATGTTACATGACAAATAGCAAATCTTGTCATACACATATCAAGACACTCTTGTCAGATGTCAAAGGTCATCATTTTCAAATTTTTTAATAAATGTTGCATTTTATCAAATGTCTGAGCCATTATTTACCAGTATCTTAATTCTTGTACTAGCACACTTATTTTGATTCATTTTATCTCCTTTGAAAAAAAAATATGTATTCTTTTTTTCCTCTCATTTTCCCCTCAAGGGAAATAGCTGCTCATGTAAAAATACTTTAATACAGCTTTTGTTATAGTAGTCCATTTCCACTTTAGAAAAATACCTCATTTTCAAGATGCGCATCAGGAATGCCCTTTTTTAACTTGTATCATATCATGTGAAGGAAAAATATTTTCGTTTAGGAGATTCTTTAATTATAGCTGCAAAAGAACTCAAAACTATGCTTGAGTACTTTCCTTACCCCATTTAAGTGTAATATTTTACCACCTTGTCATTCATTATGCTACTGAAAATGTGCTCTATTTATAGTATTTGTCTGATGTACCTTGATTTATAAAATTACTAGAAATAATGAGATTTTATAAAGTTTCTAGTCATGATGCTTTTTTCTTTCTACTCATAGCAGTCTGGAGAGAAAGGTGTACCCCAGATGACTGGAGAATAAGCATACTCGTGCGGTTGTACAAGAAGAATGAGGACATCCACAACTGTGGGCAGTACAGAGGCATCAAACTCCTGTCACATTGCATAAAAGTTCTGGAGGGGATGATTGATAAACACATGTGCAGAGTAGTAGAAAGTAAGCTGGGAGATGAGCAGTTTGGATTCAGATCAGGATGCAGCATAAATGACCTGATGTTTGCACTGAGTCAGATAGTTGAGAAGAAACTAGAGATGAGGAAAGAGTCCAACTGGGCATTACTAGACTTGGAGAAAGCATATGACAATGTCCCAAGAAAGCTGAATTGTGCAGTACTGTGGTGGTTTGAAGTCCCAGAAACATTTGTAGAATTAGAACAGGCTATGTACAAGAACCCAGTGACTCAAGTGCAAACAGTGTTCATTCTCACAGATGTGTGCACCAGGGTTCAGCTCTGAGCCCACTGCTGTTCATACTGGTGATGGACTATATTAGAAAACAGGTCAGATGGGACAGATCAACAAAGTTGCTGTATGCAGACAATGTGGCATTACAGGCAAGTTCTGAGCAAGAACTTCAGCGAAGGATATGGGAATGGAATTCAAAACTGAAGGCGCATGGAATGATACTAAGCACTGATAGAGTGGTAATGACAACAAATTGGGGAAATCAGAAGAAGCATAGAATTGAGATAGAAGGGAAGATAGTGGAACAGGTTAATAGTTTCAAGTTTATAGGAGGGGTAGTTGAAGAGAAGGGAAGTCTGAATGAAGAGGTCAAAGCTAGAATCAGAGGGGCTGCAGCCAACTGGCATAGAATCTCAGGTGTAGTGAATGACAGAAGGATGCAAAAGAAGCTGAAGAGTAAGGTGTACAAAACAGTGCTGTGACCAGTACTACTGTATGGTACAGAAATCTGGGAAGTAAAGGCTGAGCAGTTGAGGAAGCTAGAGGTGATGCAAATGAAGTGCCTGAGAAGGATGGTAGATGAAGAAATGAGGACATAAGAGCAGAAGCCAAAGTAGCTCCAATTGCAGAAAAGATCAAAGAGATCCAGGTTACAGTAGTTCAGACACATGTGCAAAAACGCAGAAGACAATCTAGTAAAGAGGATTTCGGACAGATGGGAAGAAGGTAAGAGGAAATGAGGACATTATGCAAAGAGGTGGATGGACTGGGTCAGAGAAGATCTGAGACAGTCAGGCATGAATGTCGAAGAAGGCAGAAGTGTGGCATTGAATCAAGAGTGATAGTATCCCAACCCAATGGAAAAAATGGGAAAAAGGGGGTTGATGATGATGATGATGATGATTAGAAAATTTTGAGCCACAGCCCTCTCACTCTGCTCTTTGTGGTCCACTCTAGGAGTGGTCGGCATGCATCCTCACATCATTTTTCTGCTCTGTTGCCATCAATTTATTTACCCAGAGTTGACATTTCACATCAGAGTCATTGTAGCCAAAGCCGTAATATTATGCATTCCTATGGACTGAGACTCAAATGCCACCTTTCTGTCCACTCACTCAACCTTTACATATTCTTCCCTTGTCTATATCACATCATCTACTGCTGAATCTATATTTCTTATCAGTGATATATCTCAGAAATAAACATGTTGAAGAGCACTAGACCCAAGAAAGGCCCCTGCATTACCCCACCAGTACCTTTCTCATTAGTGACATCATCATTATCCCTGTCACTACAACCCTAAGAGTCCTATCATTCAGCCATGTAGTCCTGGTCGGGTCTATATTACAAGCATGAAAGCTGAAATCGATGAACACTATAAGATCGACACATAAACGTTGATCTACAAAAAGAGCGAAGGATGGAAACACTGAAAGTCACAATGCCGAACAGATTCCCAGAAGCAACAGTGCAATTCAGGTAAGTAAAACAAAAGTAAGCAAACACAACGTAAAACACTTTTATAAATGTTTTTTCAGGGGGGCAAGCCCCCCTGCACCCCATACCCCCCCTACTTATATATACCAACTCCGAGACCGCTCTACAGTGGGGAAAAAGATATATTTCCTTATCCCCACAATCACCCTGCTGGCCATGGAAATCCATTCGGTGTTGTGTCTTTCAGTGTTTCCATCCTTCGCTCTTTTCGTAGATCGACATTTATGTGTCGATCTTACAGTGTTCGCCAATTTCATCTTTTGTCGTTCTGATATAGACCCGTCCTGGTCATACTCAACCTTTCCAGTTTTTCTCTGAGCTTTTCTTGTAAGCATACCTCTCAAATACCTCTGATTTTGCAGAACATCTCTGATTTTGTCTCGTATTTTTGCCCTGTGTTTCTTCATTTTTTTTTTTTTTACTTTCTGAAAAATTTGTGGGGATTACATTCAACCAATAATGCTAGACTTGATGTTTCATATTTCTTACTGCTCAAAAAATACATACTGTTGTAAAACATGCTGTTCAATTAATATTTTAAGTAAAATACAGGAATATTTAAACGTTCTCCTTGATTTGGGCAATTTGTCTCACCCACCCCCCATTAATTTTGGCTTTATCCAGAACTGCTGAGCAAATAATTTGAAAGGAATGCTTGTAAAGCCAAATCAAAGTCCTTACGGAAGTTCTCACAGACAATCTCTACCGGTACTTCCCTATCAAGTTCACCTGCTGCCCAATTGCAAAACTGTATCAGGTCTGACAGATCACTCCTTTTGGCCTTAAACATGTGGTACTACACTTGTTTTCCAGTCAGATATTTCTGCAGTATGCCAGTCATCTTCTTAAGATCTCCATCCAGGAGCATGCTAATACAGTGAGCAGACCTGTGAGGACTTTGCAAGATAACCCATCAGGTCCTTGTGCCATTCAATCCTGCCTCCCTCCCTGGATAATACCCTCTATGAGTTTTCCTTTTTGAATATAGAAATAAAATAATCCCTCAGCACATCTCTTTCTCATATTTCCATCCCATGTTCTATTTTCACTGTTCTATCTTTGCTCAGCCTATCCATGTCAACCTAACACTTCCACTGTTCTGCCATTACATAAAAAAATTGCCCTTTCTGCCACTGTGCTGAAGCAACATGTACCCACACTGGTTTTCCCAGTTTGTTTGTTTTTTGCTTTTTTGCCCGTCCATCATACCCTTACCAATAAACCACAGTACTCCAGTCAATGGCTCATTACCATGACTTATCTACTACTTTAGTTTGTTCACAGTCTCCTGACTCAGACTAGACCCTCCTCAAAACACAGTATGATCTACACTGCTCAAATTTCACAGCATCATCTTTGACTTTTTTATTTTTACCTTTACCATAAACCACATAGAGGCATGATCACTTTTGGTTATCAGTACCTTAACCTGGACATCCATTATCAGCTCTATATTGGTCATGACTTCTCATCTTCTCTTTGTTGATGATTTAAAATTGTATAGCTCATCAGATGAGGAACTGGAAATACAGCTTCAGGTTGTCAAAACTTTTTCAGATGATATTGGAATGTCATTTGGTCTTTATAAATGTGCAAAAGCAACCTTTAAAAAAGGAAAATTGCAGCACCAGGAAAACATTAGTTTGGGAGAACAATGTGATATAAAAGAACTTGAGCAAGAGGGGGTGTATAAATACTTAGGAATTGATGAAGGATCAGCAATAAAACATGAACAAATGTGAATAAGGCTTAGTAAGGAGTACTTTAGAAGACTTAAATTAATCCTGTAAACAGCATTGACACCTAGGAACAAGATCCAAGCTATAAATCAATTTGCTCTTCCTGTCCTAACTTATAGTTTTGGAGTGATTCACTTGCCCCAAAAAGTGTTGGACAGATTGGATATCAAAACAAGGAGGATGCTTCATGCTCACCAAATGATTTATAAAAATCAGTGCATACCAAGATTATATATCCCCCGTTCTGAAGGAGGGATGGGCCTCCTGGAAATTGATTACATGTATAGATCTGCAATTGTGGGACTCCACACAAATGTATTGACCTCACAAGATCCAAATGTGGTGAAAGTTTTGAAACATGAGGAGAATAAATCTAAGATGACATCTCTGCTTAATTTAGCAGAAGCATATTGACGTCAAGAAGGAATGGAAATCAAACCAGAAGTGGATAAAAAACAGGCAGCAACTGAATGTGCCAAAAAAAGAAAAGAAAGAATATAAAGTGAAGGCTCAGATGAGAAGGCAAGAAATGTGGAAAAAACATAAATATAGTTGCAAGTATAAAAAACTTCTGGAAGAGCCTCATGTTGATCAAGAACAAACGCAGGAATGGTTAAGAAGAGGTGAATTTACATCAAGAAATTAAAGGTTAATATTGGCAGCCCAAGATAGTGGGCTGCGTACATGCTGGTTTACTAAGTCTACTGAACATCTGGAAGAAACAGACCTATGTAGGGTTTGTGGAACCGAGTTGGAAACAGTTACACACCTTATTGCTGGTTGTGATGCTCTAATGGCAGAGGGAGTGTATACTGAAAGTCATAATAATGTGGCGAGATTGTTACACTGGAGATCGTGCAAACATTACGGTATCGAAGTGGCTGAAAAACATTGGAAACATGAGCCATAGAGAATCATAAAAAATGATAAAGTTTACATCACATGGAATCACCCAATACCAACAGTCCAAAAGATAGATGCTAGAAAACTGGACATAGTGATCTAAGAAAAGAAGACAAAAGTAGCATTGATCATTGAAATTACCACACCTAGTGACTATAGTGTCTTGCGTACAGAGAAACACAAAGTCATAAAGGCAGAAACGAGAGCCATATGGAAGAAAGATACCCAGACATTTCCAATAGTAGTAGGAATAACTGGTCTTATAAAAAAGAATTTACAATCATATTTAGATATGTTACCAATTCATGTAACACCGTATGAATTGCAGAAGAAGTCATTGCTGGGCACACTGCAGGTACTGCGAAGAGCACTTTTTGCTAACATCAAAGAGTGAAATAATACTAATTTCATGAACTTTAATCGTACTCTGATTTAGGAATGGGGTCCATTCCCATCATGGTATTAGAAATCCTAAAGACTTGGAGAAATAAAAAAAAAAAGGGTCATGACTTCATACAGACTTCTATCCATTCCAGTCTAGTCCTCCATAAGTTGGTTGAATCCCTCAGATTTTAAGACATCAGTCAATTCCTGCTATTGCTCTACAATGCTGTGCAGAATCTCCCCATTTTCTCTTGACAGATTCAGATCCCCTTGATGAGTATCACATATTTCCACACCTTCATAGCCTCATCCTGTCTCTCACCTTCCTCTTTTGATGTATATGGAGGATGATACCATGTATAAAGCTATCAGCTTTCCTTCCTTTCTCTACCTTAATCAGATCACTTAGCCTAGGTTTTCATCCTGACCACTCACTTGCCCCATTCTGGAGTTACCATTCTTTCTCCTCAGTGACTTCACATTTGATGTCTACCATTATGTAGACTGTTACTCCACCACTACCTCTCCCTTTTAAGTCAGTCCTGAAAACCTATATCTGTACCTCAGTGTTCTACCCTTCTTCTCAGAGATGCAATCTGTGGTACCTGCAATACCACCCCACCGTAGCACTGCCTGCAGATCCTCATCTTGCTACTATTACTCATTGCATTCTAGAGTAATACTATGCCACCAACACTCAGAGCCACCCTTGTTTATCTGTCTCTGGTATGCACTGCAACTATTTTTACTTTCTGTCTACTGCCTGAATACTTATAACTCCTCTTGGTCTTCTGTAACACTGTCTCCACCCATCCATATAATGTTAAATATATAATCATTGAAATGTATCTTTCTAACCCAATACTAAGCACTGCTGTTCATGCTGACCTAAGCTTGCACCATTCCCTTGTACAGAGCTGGTCTCCCTCTTTCAGGTAGGTCCCTGTCCTCTTACCAGTCCCAAGGCTTTTTCCCTTGTCCACTGCTATAGCCAGTCATTATAATTCCTAATTCTCTGTTTTCCCAGCCTGCTGGCATCCGATACAAGTAACACTTATTCAATGTTATCTCCAATCCCCTCTCCTGGCATACCATTGACAACTTACTAATCCTACGTACAGTCACTTCAGTTGCTTAATCTGACAGGTCATTGGTTCCTATATGCAGCCCAATATGTGCTATCCTTGGTCCTGTTGATTTCTTTGATCATTGATCATTGGCAATCGCTATGGTCTTCTGCTATCATATCCATCTAAATCAATACTGAAACCAGTTTTGGTGAAATTACTGTCTCTCCTTTTCAATTCCCTAGGCTTTTAATCTTCCTTGTAATTGAGTTTCCATTCATAAAAATCCTTATCTCTATCCCCACATTGGTTCTTATCTTTTCTACTTCTCCTCCTTGCCACTAGTTTTCCTATCTTCAAATCTGACCATTTTCAATACCACAGCCACTTTCACTGTCTGTGCCACACCTCTCAACTGTCCATATTTTCAAAGAATGTCCAGATTTTTGATTCATATTTTGGGTCCATATCATTTCATCAATCTTTTATTTTGTCGACTAATCATCAAACCCTAATTGTCAAAGTCCCTATTCAGTGAACAACCTAAACATGGAATTGAAATTCATTGAATTGTTTTGGCTGGCCATCCTAAAAAACATTGTGTGACTGACATGCCAATTGGCCTTGATTTACCTGCTAGCTCAATGCAGTAGGATCTCAGAGTTGGGGACTGCAGGGGGGAGCAGGCCCCTTGCAAAAAATGTAAAAAAAAAGTTTACTGTGACAGCATATTTAACATTCAATTCACAGTGTTGGCCAACTAAAATATTTTGATAGTTATTCAATAAAATAAAAGTTTGAAGAAGTGATATAGACCCCATATTTTGGTCAGTTCTCATAAAAAATGTGTGCTTTTCTAGCAAATCAGTGAGAACTGAAGTCACTAAATAATGACAGGTATTTGAGTTTCAGACTTTATATCCTTCAGAAAATGCATGCCAATGCAAAACCTGTTATTCAAGCAACTGTCTAAGTTTATAACAGCAATATTTAAAATATGTCCCCATTTTTTAGTCTTTTTCCTCCACTATTTTTGGCCTTTTTTCCAGATTTCTTGTGTTAAAAGGTTGAGAGGTATGATCTGTGCTGGTCACCTCCATCCCTCCATGTATTGCATCTAATAGCCTCCCCAGGCCTGATGTGTTCTTTCTACAATGTCACTCAATTGTTCTGCTTCTTCTGCTGTCCAGCATTGACTGTGTGTGTGCCTCATAACCCACTTACTTCATGATCTCATTCTGGTGTTGCCACCTTCATCGTTCTGTCCCCTTTTTACCACATGCACCTGAATCTTGCATCGCTTCTCCTTACAGGTTCTTTTCCCCACAGACTTTCTTTTTCTTTCTTTTGTGATTGATTCTCCCACTTTTTCCTTTCATCTTACTCTGCATCATCCAGTAGCTTGTATTCATCTGACAACCTTGACTTATGTTGTCCTACCACCTGCCTTCATATTGGTCTTGTAAATTTAGCCTACTTCAAATATTTACTATATGTAGTCCATTATGCAGTCTATATTTTGCTTTAGGGCCATCTTTACACAAATGAAATGACATCATCTCTAATTACATAGGTTGCATAAAGACTTTTTAAATGTGAGTGGCAAGAATTTACAGTATGGTTGTGTTTGAAATTCTTAGCCATAAAAGTATCAGTATAACTTCACAGCTCTTTGCCAGATCATGTTCTTGCTGAGCATATCTATTTTGGTTGAATTGAAATGCTCTTGACCCAATGGCAACTAGCCTATACTCTTGCAAGTTTTCAGCTTTTTAATCATAGTGAAAAATATTTCACCACACGCACATCTTTTACTAGTTTCTTGTGCATTTAAAGCCCCTTCCTTTTCATAGTCATATTTGCAAGATAAATGTTGCATCAGCAGTTTCCCTAGAAACTTAATTACTTCTGCATTATTAGCTGCAGACATTGCAAAATACTAAGTCATCCCTAGAGATCCCACTAATTCTGTCTTGTCCTCTGACTTTAGCAACTGTTGTTCTGTTATGACTTTTTCTGTCTTAAGCGTCAGTTCTTCCAAAAATAGAATATAACCAATGAATCTCAGATTTGTCATGATGTTACATATGCTCTTATTTAATTTACAACTTTGCTATCTCATTGATTCAGCAGATGTATTATTCTCTCATTATGTTCTTCTTGTGTCTGACCCTACACTAATAAATCATCAATTATGTTTATAATACTTTCTAAGTATTCAATCACTTATATAACAGCTCTTTGAAATACCTCAGATGCCTACAGGCTACCAAATGGAAGTCTCAGGAATTTGTATTTTCCTAAGTGCGTTATTAGTGCACATTGGGGAGCTTTATCATTTAGCTTTCCCTGCAGCATTTCTGGTTTGAATCTAGCACTGAATAAAATTATCATTTGACATTTGAGACTACATACCCTACATTGTAAGCAACAGGTAATGAGATATTTTACTCACAATATTTAAATAATATGGATAAAATAATATATATAAATCTTATCTTGCTGAACAACAGTGACAAGAATATTGCCCAGTTATGTGGGGTATAACTTCTTCCTAATGACATATAAGCTTTCCAATCAGTTTAGTCCCTGTTTAGCTCTATTACAGAGAGTTAATGATATTTTCATACAAGCATGGAGTACTTGTATAGTACTGGACCTATTTGAATACGAGATTCTCATGGTAAGCTTCCTAACCTTGTGAACAAATTAGCAGTCAGACAAAACATCACTGCTATGGGTCTGTACTGTATTGTATAGCATCTGTGATTACTCTGTGGTTGACTGTTGTTCATGTGTACTCTACATCTTTACACTGTGAACTGTTTGCAACATTCTTATGTTCTCATAAGTCAAGTAACCCAGAATATTATTGATATGTGCATCACTGTTTTCAGCAGTTGTTTCAAAATGGCTCTGATATTTCTTGTGTATTAATAATATGCCTTTATCTTCTGAAACAATTATTTTATCTGTGCCTGTAATATCTTAAGAGATAGTAATGTGTACAGTGCTGTATTTCTCTGTGTTTAATCTCAGTTCTGAAAAATTAAGTGCCTTTGGGCATGATAGTACAGCCTTTAGCTATGAATAATTTAAGTTTAAATATCTTGTTGCAGTGCCTATGCTGAATGTTCAAACCTTATAGCATCAATTCTTTGAGCTGTAATGATACCTATAAACATCTTACATTGTTCTTTTTATTCTATGACATGATTTCTAATACTCGTGTATATACTTTTGCTCATCTTTGCAAAATGTCACTTTGAGCCACAACCTCTATAGAAGTGCTGAAGCATGAATGCATCTTCCTTTCATTCTTAGAGCCACACCTAATATATGAAGCCTGAATTTCTACTTTACCACACTTTCTGAGCACTGCATAATTTCTTTCACATTGCTGTGCATTCTCATCTTTTGTCTCATTTTCATTTAACAGGATCACAGTTTAACTACTGCACCTCTAAATCCCCAGTTATTTTTTCAGCAGCCTTATTTTAATGTCTGTCAGTTTGCATACAACCATAATTTACATAATGTCAGATCTGCAGCCTCTTGATTGATCGTTTTTTATTTTAGATATTTATTTATTATTTATTTATTTAACAATACAGTCTAGTGATAGGAACTCCGTGGGGGTACTAAGAAAAAGAGGTTGCCTTTTTTTTTTTTATTTAGTATCTATTATATTATATTAGATAAGTAGCTGGAGAACCAGAGGGAGAGGGGAGATTTTTGGAGTTTTTAGTTAAGTTTAGTTAAGTGCAGGCTGTGTGAGATAGTGTCAAAGGCCTTAGGTAGAGTAAGTAGAAACAGAGTCGCCTTTGTCCAGAGTTTTTTTCAACAGTTTTTAGGGGAGAGAGGAGGAGTGTAATTTTGGTGCTAATATTTGGCCTAAATCCAGTAGTAGTAGTAGTTAGTTAGAAGGTTATTAAAGAAGAAGAGAAGAGTTGACACATTTTCAGAAGTTTGAAGAAGGGGGGGGAGGATAATGGGTGATGAAGTTGTTTTGTTGACAAGTTGTTGCCACCTTATGCCAGAGGGTATGATAAAGATTTGTTTTTTGATTTTGGGGTACTACACTCTTTGGATGGAAGCGGTGATTTAGAATTTATAGGATAGGCAATTGCTTCAGCAGATATGCTTGAAAAGTAGGAAGGATGTTATCAGATGTTAAGTGTTGGGCTATTTGCATGGGAGTTCATTTCTTTATAGAACAAGTATTCAGAGGAATTTAAGTTGATGAGAGGAAGTGGGAGAGAGGGAGTAGGAGAGGATGGAGGATGGGGATGGGAAGTAGGAGAGAAGAGGAGGGGGGAGAGGGAGGTGGGAAGAGAGAAGGATGGATAGTGATGGAGGAGCAGCAGGAGGGGGGAGGGGGGTGGGGCAGGGAGGGGTGGGGAACTAGGGATGGTGAGGGTAGGGAATGAGGAGGTTAGAATTTAAAGGAGTTAAATGAAAAGTAATGTTAAAAAATCAAAGGGCATAAATGGGTCTGGGGTAGGGTCTGGGGTAGGGGTGGGGGTGTGGAGGGTAGGAGCTGGGGTTAAGAGATAGGTAGAGATTTTTTTTCTGAGGTTTTGTTTATTTTTTTTTATTGTTTCAGTAATTTTGTCTATCAGAGATTGATTCTTTTTATTTGCTTTTTACTTTATTTGAAGTGTTTTGCTAGGGGGCTTGGTGTTCTTGTCTCTTTTTTTCTGATAGAGTGCGTGTTTTGCATTATTGAGGGGATTATATAGTTTTAATTTTTTTTTAGCCTTTTTGCTTATTAGTCTTATTCTCTTTGTCCTCAAAGAGTTTGCAGGGAAGTGGTATGTTTTAAGATGTTAAGCTGGAAGTGGGAGAGTGGGTAGATTATAGATAATATTGAGTTTTAGAGGGTTTTAGTAATGTTATTGAGTTTGAGAATAGTGTTGTGGGATAGAAGATTTGTGGTTGTGGGTAGTAATATGGGGATGTGTGTGGGCAATTAATATGGGCGAATATGGGCAAGAGTGCAATTAAGAAGATCTGAGAGTGTGGAGTAGTGGGGATATGCCACTGTCATTACTGCCATGAAAGAGTGAGACTAGAATCACTGTTACAGGGAGAGGATCTCTCTTCAAGTGTCGAAATATTATCCGGGGGGGATGTAGAGGGATGCTAGATATGTGTTTGTGCTTGTTTACTTGAAGGAGAGTGAAGAGTAATCTAAGAAGTATTAAAGTGTGGAATAGGTTTGTTGTAGGGAGAAACTAACAAGAGGATGAATATATAGGGAGAGCTACACCCGCCTTTTTTTTGGGACCTGTCTTTTCTAATAATGAATAGTTAGTGTTTAAGATTTTTTTTCAGAGTTTATTTTATATAGGTTTAAACCATGTTTCTAGATAGGGATAGGATGTCAGTTATGCATGATCCAGGCATGGAGGGTTCGCGACTTTGACTTTGTTGACTTGGGGAGTTTAAAGAAATAAGTAATATGGCTTGTGTGTATGATGGTTGAGGTGGAGGGCCTGGGTTGGGATGGAGATCACATGAAAAAAAACTTGTAAAGAGATGAAGGATTTGGAGGTTAGGTAGGCAGTGTAATAAAGGAAAAAAGTTGGGTTCTCTGTTGTGATGGGGTTTTTTTTGGTTGCTAGATAAGGTAAGTAGTATTTCTGAGAGGTGAACAATTTTGTAGGAGAAAGATAGGTTTTATTTATAGGATATGGATGGGGATGAGAGTGTGAGTGTGAGAGGGGGAAGAGGGGTGGGTAACATAGAGATAGATATGAGAATTAGAGGAAGAAACTGGGTTGGGGGAGAGTGATGAAGAGTAATGAAGTTTAGAAATAGTAAGTAGTAAAATGGATGAAATGGAAGAAGGTTTTGAGAGCATGTTGAATAAGGTTGTTTAGTTGTTATATGTACCTAATTAGATGTGCCAGATATGCAGCCTCTTGATTGATCGGTTCTTATAATGCACATCATTCTGTAACATTTTTGAGAATCCGCAAACTGTATTGCACTGTAATAATGTAGAAGGAGCAGCAATAAGCAATGCCTGACAAAACTGTATATAATGGCAGACTTAGGACTGCATAATAAAAGAACAAGCTATTCTGATAAAGATAAGTAAAAGTGATATGGCAATTTAGAGAATACTAGAATCTGAAGATCTGAAAGGGCAGGGTAACTATTTTAAAGAAATTATTCCATGCAATGTCTGTCAATGGTCCATATGAAAAAGTTTGTATAACAGTGTGCCTACAAGAAAAATAAATCTTTTGTTGACTGAAAGCCAGCCAGCTTGCC
The DNA here is from genome assembly GCF_019279795.1 of Protopterus annectens. Classification (NCBI taxonomy): domain Eukaryota; kingdom Metazoa; phylum Chordata; order Ceratodontiformes; family Protopteridae; genus Protopterus; species Protopterus annectens. Next base: position 693,929,386 of record NC_056728.1, on the reverse strand, counting down.
TAATTGCATGACAAGGATGAATCTTCCTGCCTACTCCAATAACAAAGTGATAGGTACAGAAATGCAGCCAGAAATGAGCAGTGAATTCTCAAGGGTGGGAAGAAGTATTACACCTATGCAAACTGCAAACCTGCCCTGTTTTGTTAGATAACTGTTAATACTGTTCCATACAGATGGCATTGAAGTAATTTCATTTTCTACATTATGGATGTGGTTGGAGAAAGTTAAAATTGTCAAGACGGATCACACTATTTTTTAATGGACTGCACTAATTTCAGTGGACCATGTTCTGGGCCACTGGGTTCCAGTTTTCACTGCATAAAATAAGGACTGTAAGTTCATTACCTCTGAGTTAAAATTGCAGGCTTGACATATTTGAGCCAGTGAAGAACTGAGAAAGCTTTAAGTGGTGTCGGATGAGCTAACAGATTTTCAGATGACAATGTTATCTGCAAGTAGGATGATAGTGCTTGTCCTCCAGGACATAAAAGAAGTAGTATAGATGGTAAATAAATATAGTCCAAGGACAAAGCATTGTGGAACACCAGACAATACAGACTAAAGACATGACTGTAAACCAGATAGACCAATTCTGAAGAATTTATATTATACCTTCCTAAGTAGATATACCTTGATAAATACCTGTTGGCCTGCTGTACTGTGTTGTGCTGATATGCCACAGCAATTCTTCCCTCAGCAGCACCAGTGCACAAGGCTCACCTCTGTGTACTATGTGCATCTGTGCACCATTCATAATACTTACAGTCTTTGTACACCACCATTCAGTACTGTGATCCATGTCTATGAACCACAGGACTGAATGACAGCATACTAAACAGAGGGCATAGAATGCATTTATCCAACTGCCCACTATGTTTTATGAACAGCGTGGCCCAACATCTGTGGAGTTAAGCATACATATATTTGTTCCAATTTAAAGGAGTCTTACATCTGATTTCTGTAGATTATTACTCCAAGTAAACTGATTGTGACTGAATTAATACTGCGGTGGTGGTGCTGCAGTAGCATTGTCGCCTCACAGTTAGACATTGCTCGTTCGATTCTCAGTTAGAACGTCTTCTGTGTGGCGACATGTGTGAACGGGCGTTCCTTCATTGAAGGTTGTGTGTTAAGCCCAGCAAGCCAGCACGTAAAAACTCTACTGCCAATCATTAGCGGACCGGAGTTCCGCTGTGGCGACCCCTAACCGGGAAAAGCCGAAAGACACAAACAAACAAAGCAGTGTGATATATGCACTCGGGTTTGACTTCTCAAGACAAGGCATACATGATACTGTCATACCAGACAATGGTCACAACTCAAAAGTATGGACTTTAAATAGTATGAACAACAGCAGTAGGAGTTCAGGTATGCGACTATAAGCCCAACACAACCACAACTGAATGGACAGCTGGGAAAATAAAAAATTATCCAGATAGTGAAAACTGATATAAAAACATGTTAGCAGTGCATACGGAACCTACCATTAATCAATAGTGAAATATAGGAATATTTCTCACTGTCACTCACCAGCTCAGTTACTATTGGCAGAAGAGTTAAAAGTAAATTACCAAAGTTTACTACTTAAATGATGTCAGAAAATTAAGGTAAATTAAAACACATCTCCTAGAAAGAAATCAAATAAGGCTAAAGTGCTATTACTGCCAGCATCACATACTACTCTCAAACTGAAGAAAGGATTGAGAATCAAGTATTCTGATAGGGTTCTGGATGAGTAGGCCAAAGCATTAGTAACTAATAGAGGAAATGACCATCAACATTTGTATAAAAGAATCTGAAGACTTCTATTGAAGACAAAAATGACTAATCCAGATAGGCTAACACAAGCTGAGTATATACAGAGGTGTAAAGGTGTAGTAAAGCTATGTGAGAGTGTTGTCTCACATGAAAAATGAATTTCTAACCAATCTTCTCCACTGTCACAACAATAGGAAGTCTATTTGAATGAAAGCAAATTGATTATAAATTGCCCTGTGAAAATATTCAAGATATAGGAGCGTGAACAAAAGACCAGCCAAATGTATGGACAGATCATACATTTGTTCCAGAATTCCAGAAAACACCAAAGACTGAAATTGGTATTAACTGAAATGCCTCTTTAATGTGAATAATTATCTGATTTAATTTAAAAAAGCATTGACATACTTAGCTTAACACTATAGATTGCGTAAAAATAATTGTACAATAAAGCATGATACCTCGTGTAATAGTTAATACAATATTATACTTTATTGCTGGAAAAAGTAAATATGCTATATAGAGGTACATAACTTTAAATTTTAGAAAGTTCATAAACAGCAAAAAGAGTGACATACAGAACACATTCTTCTACAAGGAGCTCATAGTCACAATATAGATCTCATTGAAGGTCATAACGCATCCTTAGTGCCTGAGTCTTTACTAATTATATAAACATGCATTGAAAATGTTAAGGTCTTTATATTAAAAAAGCCCAAATAAGCATTGCCCTGAGTCACAGAAATAAAATTAAAGGCCTTTTATTTAGTACATTAGTCTCTTCCACACTATGTTGAAGTTTCAAAAGAATGTCAAAACAAATATAATGACAACTTAAATAACATTTTAAGACATCATGATATAGCTATCAATCAGTCCACAAGCTTACTAAAGCGTCCTTTTCAAGTCCTACTAAAGTGACCCGAGTTTCAAACCCCATCAAAACTAATAGTGTCATTTAACCTTGGATTGGTGTTACCATTAACCTCAGTTGTTACTGCATTTCCAGTTTGTCTAAATGGGACTCATAGTCTCCATCTATTCTGTCTAGCACAACTTGATCCAAGACAAATAACTCAAACAGCCAGAAGCTCTGATATACTAATGAATGTATGCCTACACTGAGCATTTATGAAAGTTTTTTTTTTTCTCAGCAGTGCACACATCCTCATAAATCTTCTGTGACAGCCTTTGAGACATCCTGACAACTTCTTATATCTCACCACTTTCACAAGCAGCAAGGTAAGCCACTCCTGTGGAGGTGCACATGTATTTTGCCCTAGGTCCTCAGCTTGAACTATTGTGTATCAACAGAACATTAGAACCATGATTGATGAAACAGCATAGAGGATACATACCATACTTCAGTGGATCTTTGGATTTGTGGATAGCCATCTTTTGGTTTTCTTTAGGATTTTCTAAAACTCAATTAAAGTAGAAATTCTTTGCCTACAGTGGTTTCATAGCACACATACCATGAAGAGTCCATTCCAGTGCAACTGATGCAGGGTTCAAACCCTTCCAAGGTGTAAATGTTTAAGTGGAGGGTAGCTAGGTGTAATTCGGTGCTGTAACTCGGTTAAGAAACCTAACCTTGTGCTTTTTGTGATTGGCCAGGAAATATTTAACTTGTTTAGTGGTTGTTTTGAGCCTCCTTAAAGGTGTCACATTTGAATAAATCTTGGCTCATTTCCTCAGAGCTTATACACACTTGAGGACCACACCACTGACTGTAGAGACATTTGAGTGAATCCAGTGCCAAGTACTCTGCATTATTTTTCAGTGGGCTATATTATTTTTATGCATTATTTGTTAAGTTTGTACACTCTAAATCAATTTAGAGTGCTGCATATACCATTGCATTTAAAACTGTACTTCTGCATTCCTGTCTTCTTACAGTTTGCTATTTAGACTACTGTTAAAATTGATTACTTATTGCACTTCTGGGCATCTTCATTGTCTAAGTTGGTTACTTCTTGTACTGGTCCATTTTGCGATTTAAAAGGATGGAAGGGTTTGATGTGGCACTCTGGTGGCAGTGAAGGGTAGTCTTGTTTAATTCTGTGCTGAAATCACTTAAAAAAGTAGATTTTTTTTTCTGAGCAGCCAGGGTCCATTTAACTTGCTAATTTGTTGTTTTGAGCCTCTATAAACATGTTACATTTGAGTGAAGCTTCCCTCTGTCCAATGCAGACAACTAAAATTGAAATTTTCAATACACACCTAGCCCAGAACCTTCCTCAGTACTTTGTTGCATAAAGTTAGTACAGTTGTGTACACTTACCATAAATGTAGATGTTCGAGTGTATTCACTGTTTCAGTCCTAACATATGGGTTATCTGGCTCCTGGTAGCTCTCAGCCAGCCCGAATACCAGAGTCCTTGATATATGACGTTGGCTGCCATCAGTTGTAAAACTGATGTCAGAATGTCAGGTATAAAGGGAGGCAGCCGACACCATTTCCTCAGTTTTTCTTGCCTTAACTGTCAGGAGCCCCCCAAAAGAAGGCTAACCCAGGAAGGAAACACCCTGGAAACATGCCATCCAAAAAAATAAAAATAACTAGTCTGTGCCTTAGGAAATGAGGGGGAAATAGAGGGTGGGAAACCAGGACTGCAACAGTGAATACACTCGGAACATCTACATTTATGGTAAGTGTACACAACTGTACTATGTTCTTCGTGTTTCACTGTTGCAGCCCTAACATATGGATTGATTCCCAAAGCCTAGGAAAAAGACAAAAGGGGGGAGAATGAATCACAGATTAAAGGTTGGTAAGAAGGCCCTGCAAAACTGCAGAGGCAAAACCAGCCCTGGATTTAAAAAACAAAGGTAGATTGTAATGCTTTGTGAAAATATGGACAGAAGACCAAGTAGCTGCTTCTAGACTGTCCTTAGTAGGCACACCTCTCAGAAAAGCTGCAGAGGTAGAGGCTGCTCTGGTAGAGTGGGTCCAAATACCCTGAGGGGGACCTTACCATGCTGCAGGTAATAAAAGTGTATTCAATGATCCATTTGGAGATGGTTAGTTTCGAAATAGCTATACCCTGAGCCCCAGGAGCAAAACTAACCAACAACTGTTCAGATTTTCGAAAGGACTTCGCCCTAAGTAAATTCTCAGCCTTCTGTGCACATCAAGGGAGTGCAAAATCCTTTTCCCTTTATTCTGAGGGATTATTGAAAAAGGTAGGCAGGTGAATAGACTGGTAAATGATCAGACTGGAAACCACCTTGGGCATAAAGGAGGGGTTAGTTCTCAGAGAAACTTAATCATGAAAAATAATGAAAGGTTCTACTGCCATTAAGGCTTGTAGCTCAGAAACTCTTCTGGCTGAAGTAATAGCCAAAAGCAAAGCAGTCTTCCAGGAGAGAAACTTCAAATCTGCAGAGGCAGCTGGCTCAAAGGGAGGCTTTTCCAGCTTTTCCAGGACAAACTTTAGATCCCAAGCAGCAGTAGGAGCTCTTCTGGGAGGTCTGAGATTGCCAGCTCCCCTCAGGAACTGTTTCATTAAAGGGTGAGAAAAAATGGGTTGTTCAAAAGAACAATGAGCCGAAATTGCTGAAGAATTTTGATTGAAGAAAAGGAAAGTCCACCATTAAGCAAGCCTGCCAGGTAGTCAAGAATGAGAGAAAGAGAAGGATGAGAAGAGTCTTCTCCTTTAGCCTGCATCCAAGAACAACATCTCAAGCTTTCACTTTTAAAGGGTCGATAAATCAGTGTTCACTATTTTAAGCCTTCACTGATTTAATACAGACCTGTCAGAAACACACATGCTACACTCACCACACACAGTAAGCTGCCTGTCGGGCGCTAGAATCCGCCACATAACGCAAGCACTCAGGGGTCTCAGCAGCAGGCGGGTGAATATGACTCAGTCATTGTCCATGGTGGTGTAAATGAGACGTGAACTCCTTGACCCATGGAAAAGAGACATTGAGGAGCTCTCTGATTATGTATGGCCCAGGCAGGTATGACCTGACCCTGAGCAGTATCCTACCTTCACCAGAATGATGCCAATACAGAGATATAAGATGATCAGCTACAACAATGGCTTAAACACTGGTGTCATTTGTGGGGTCATTCAAATCTACTGATCTGCTGGAAATGCTGGGGATGACATGCTGGCAAGGTACATGTCAGCTGGGCTTGCACCCCCTGGGATTCCGGATATTGGCAAAGGCTCTTGCCACCCCCCCCCAGTGCCTTTTTTTGCCTTAATCTCAAATTCTAAACCTACCACCCTAGAACAAAAAAAAGGAAAAAACTAAGGGAAGCAATGCTCAATGCCAGAAATAAAAAATCTCAGCACTCCTCGCCCTTTTCGAGGCCCTTTATGAGATGTCTGTTGACATGATGTCTGTGCTGTGACAGAAACTCTAGAGAAGGCCCCCCAGAGCACCCCAGCTATCATTTTTACCCCCCTCATATCAATACTCCCAAAATCGGACCAATACCAATAAGGAGGGGGTATCCAGAACACCTCAAGCATGGCCACACATGCAGGTGGACATGTGCATCGGCAGTGCGGCGGAGACCATTAAGGTGCAAACTACAAACTCTTCTGCATCTCTGCACCCGTTAGGCAGGCCTCTCCACCCTCACAAAACTCACGGGCCTTCCACAAAAACACTACCAAACATAAATGTATCACCAAACACCATCATACTAGGTGACTTCAATTACCCTAATATAGACTGGGAACACTACTCAAGCCCAAACACTCCAAGCCAAAATCCCTAGAATTCAACAACTCAAATGCCATGGAACAACTAGACACCATCCCAACAGACATCATCCTAACATGATCAAACATACAATGTCAAACAACCACACAACATGGGAACCCCAATGAGATCAGATCAGATCAGATCTCACTCCAAACCCCAGATCATCCTCTAATCTGAAAAAAAAAAGACCAAAAAATGAAATAAAAAGCCAAAGAAAAAGAACTTCTCAACTCTCTACCCACAAACTTGTCCGAGCTGGTGGTGCCCTTTCAGGCAAAATAAACACGCAAAAAAAACAATGCGCCAGTCTACTTACACTGCAAGCATTCATGGATAACCTGCACTAAAGCAAAACAAAGACTCTGAAAAAAAAGGCAAAAGGCAGTCTCTGTACCCCCCATGTTGGACAAAAGTGGACCCCAAAAAGGAACAAAAGCTACAACAAAACCAAAATGAAAAGCAAAAAAAGCAAGATCCTCACTACAAGTAAAAACTAAGCAGAGCTCTCATAAAAACATCCAACAACATAAAAGACAAAATAAGCAAAGAGAAGAAAAGAAAGACATAAGGAAGGCCTCCTTTGCAAGCATAAAAAACCTCTTAGGAAACTAGGAGATATGCTCAGAAAATGTTCAAATTGAACAGAATACATTGAAAATGAACATACTGGCAACTGATCCTACAGACATTGCCATCCCCCACAAACCAAACTTCCCTCCCCATAAGTGCAGATCCCAAAGGAGAAAACCTCTTAGGCCCCCAACTTCTCCAGCCAAAACATCTCCAAACACAGAGTCGTAACTGCTCTCCAGGCTGTAGTACACATATCCAACTCACCGAACTCAAAACTTACAGTCGAAGCAGAATTAAAAAGTCTTACCTACTGGATGTTTAATCAGGAGTGGCGCACTGCAACTGTGGTCCTCACTGCACAATTACCTTGCAGTGGCTTCCATCTCACAGCCCACATTATCACAAAGACCAGTGCTCCATAGAGCCTCTGCGAAGCCATGGAGAGGATCACCAAGCCATAACATACAAGGCCATGGAGGGTGCAGATTTGGACCTCATAAACCCAGTGCAAGGCAGATTTTGCAGTTTTGCTTTTTCATGGTTTTTGGCTTTTGTCAAAAGTCACCAATGCCTTTGATGAACAGTTGACAATTGAAAAGATCACCATAAGGCAGCTGCCAATACTGACTGCAGCCCATAAAGCCTACCGAAACTCAACAGTACCCTTCTATAGAGCACATCACAAGGGTAAACTGGAAACTTAACAGAACCCCCAGGGTCAGAGTACATCTTGGGCTGGGTCAGACCAAACTGGCTGTCAGACAGAAAGCACAGGGGCAGAGTGGCAAGCCTAATTTGCCACTCAATTTGCAGGGCAAGTGGTGTCCCAAGGGGGCCTCAGGAGGGGGCTTATGATGAAAGTAGTTCTAACATAGTATGCACCCCACACATATACCTACTTATGCTTATAATGCTATACAAGTGCAATCTTCCCAAACTCCAAAGACCTCCCAGACATTACACCTGCAAAAATTATCTTCAGCAAAGCCAAAAGTACTGAACAGAAACAACACCAAAACAACACTTAACACTGTATATACAGCCATACCCAGTGGATCATCAACTACCAAGCCCATAAGGCAAAACAGTACACTACCCAGGACTCTAGTCATATGGGACTCCATTGTATGATATACTGATGCCCCACTCACCAGGCTGAATGTGGAGGAAATAATGGTTAGTTGTCTGTCAGTGGCCAGGATCCAGCAAGTTATGCATGAACAGAAGTCATTGCATCCCAGGTACCAGTATGATTCAGTCATAGTCAGTGTAGGTGTAAATGAATTGAGACATACCTTCTTAGACTACATGAACAGAGACATTATGGAGCTCTCTGACTGTGTGTGTCACAGGCTGTATGTGTCTAGCATTCTGCAGCACTCGACCTTTACCAAGGATGATACCACAGTACGAAAAGAAGATGAGTGACTAATAATTGGCTCAGTTTCTGGTGTCATTATAAGGGCTACATTATTTACTGGAGTGGGAGGATATGGTTAACAAACCACATTGCTTTGCCAAGGATAGTTTACACCTGTCCTCTCTAGGCTTTCAAATATCAGCTAAAACATTGTTCTCCCCACACAGCCATCTTTAGGCAATGCCAAATTGAAGAAGCTTCCAAGATAACAAAATCTACTTAAGGAAATCTAAAGGTGTTACTGCTCAATGCCAGGAACCTAAGCAAGAAGCCCCACTCCCTTAAAGCTCTCCTCGCCTTGGAGAATACAGACATCTTTGTGGTTACTGAGACCTGGTTTAAGGCTGTAGACAGTACCCGGGCAGTACAAGGCTTCAGTACCTTCCACTCATTTAGAAGAGCAACTGCACAGACACAAAGTAAAGGTGCAGGTGTCTCTATCTACATCAATAACATGAATACTAATAGGTTGGTTAAACAGGATGAACCAGTGGAGTTCCCCCACTCCCAGATTACCACAAAGTCTCATACTATATCTTAACAAGCTATAGGCCATCCTCTATGTCCCATGAAACTCATATCTCATACATACTTAAATCTACTGAGATACTCACCATTCAACCAAATACTATACTCATGGGGGGACTTATACCTCTATAAATTGGGAATACTACATGACCCCAAATTTGCCAGTGCAGGGATTCTTAAGACATTGTAAACACAAACACCCTGGACCAACTAGTGCATGCACCTTCTAGAGGTACAGAAATATTGGACCTGGTACTCACAAATACAGGGGAAAGCTGAACTCCCACCCCACCCTCAGTGCTGAATCCTCTCTGGTAAGGTCAGACCACAAACCTGTGTCCTTTGAACTTAGAATCAATTCTGTAACCCCAGCAAACCTTGTAATATTTAGGCACTACTCCAAGGCAAAATAAAAAAGTAAAACCACCACAGCATCAACAATTTGTTGATGCTGTGGTGGTTTTACTTGTTTTTTCTAGTTTAGTATCAAAGTTGTTGTGCAAAGATGTGGGGGTCTATATTAAATTGCCGAAAGGGCTTTAAAGTGAATGGCATTTTGACGACACATAAAGAAGGAAATACAATAACAGCGAAACACCAGGTCACCAATTTTTTTCCTAGAGAAAAAAATCGGTAGACCAACAACACAAAACACACAAGTTAAAACATTTCAAATAGGGGGACTTCAACCCCCACACCCCCCAATGTGGGGGTGCCCCCCCACCCCCTAACTAAATATACCAACTCTGAGATCGCACTACAGTAGGCTAAAAGGCAATGTCATGGCTCAGGCCAAGTGATTTTTTCCCTATGAAAAAAATCGCTGACCTGAGCTTTCGCTGTTTTTGCATTTTGCTTTTTATGTGTCGTCGAAATGGCATTCACTGTAATGCCATTTTGACAATTTAATATAGACCCAATACTGTGATGGTTTTACTTGATTTTTCTGGTTTAGCATCACTTTGTGTGATCACTACAAACTACTCCAAGGCAAACTATCTTTTATTAACAACAACCTCTAAAAATTTCAAGTCCTTCCAAACCCAGATAACACAGCAGCCTATGCATAATTATTCACAGGAACTCTGCATAGCCATGTCAGTGACTGTACAGAGGCTATTGTGCCTACCAGAAGTAAGCCCAAAACTATCTCAAAAACAAGCCATCATGTTGGAAACCTACAGGCACTGGACCCAACCCAGTTTGGTTTGGTCAAAGGCAGGTCCTGCCTACTGAACTTGTGGACTTCTTTGAGAATGTCATTAAGGCAATGGATGTGGTCAAAATGGTGCATGCTGCCTACCTTGACATAGCTAAGGCATTTGATACAATACCCCCCTTGGGCATTGTGAACAAACTCACAGAATTAGGCATAACCTCCTATGTAACTCTGTAGATAGCCAGCTGGCTCACAAGCAGGACCCAAGCAGTTAGGACTGGAGAGACCACCTCCACAAAGAGGTTGGTCACCAGTGGTGTCCCCCAGGGCTCTGTGGGGGTTCTGTTACTCTTTGACATCTATTTTTTCGGAAGTCACGGCCAATGTAAAGGGTCTCTGGCTTACCAAGTTTGCAGATGATAGCAAGTCAGGAGCAATCATGAAAAAAACCTAAGTTACTAACATCTTACAGGAAGGTCTAACACAGACAAATGACTGGTGCCAAAGCCATGGCTTAAAACTCAATGCCAAGAAATGCATAATAGCACCTTTTGTAAAGTTGCCCCCCCCCCCCCCCCGTGAGAAACTAGCTCATTGATAAGCAGCCCTAAAAGTACACATAGTAGTCAGGGAATCGGGGACTCATGTAGATAATAATCTAGCTTTTGGCTAACGTGTCTAAGATTGTAAGAAAATCATTCTGTCTCACTAAACTTATACACCCCTTAATATAATCTCTAAGGCACGATAACTCATGGGTTATGCTTGGGTTGCATGGCTAGGCTTATAAAGGCCTCAGTGGTCATTAGCCTAATATATACCTATGAACCTATAACACAAATTAGTTTAAAATTAAGAAAACGCACTTCACTTTTTTTCTGAGACGTGACAATTCCTGAGAATTAAACATTGTTTAAATAACTTCATTTTCCACTTTTTAAACCCATTATGCATAAGTACCACTTTTGAGAACCGAAACAGTAGCAGTAGTTTACATATGTTAATTGAACTTCTGAATGTTAAGAAGAATGCGCTTAGAAGTTACAGGAATTAAACCTAGGCCAGGAGGTTACAGCCTTGTCAACATAGTGTTACCACCCATAAATCTAAACTATGACTTATGTGAAGTAAAAATGGGAAGAATATTTCTTTCATTACTTTTGAATAAATTCATTTCTATACTTTGAAGTAATGACACAAAAATGGATGTGAAGTAGTTCATTACCACAATACATGATTCAGACTGACACATGTACGTACCTCTCAACCTTTATCTCATGAAATATGGGCAAAGCCTAAAATAATGGAGAGAAAAAGGCCCAAAATAGGGACAGACTTTAAATATTGCTCTTATAAACTTAGAAAGTTGCTAGAATAACAGCTTTTGCATTAGGATGCACTTTCTGAAAGATATATAGTCTGAAACTCAAATGTGTGTCATTACTTAGTGACTTCAATAGTCAGTGATTTGCCAGAGAACCACAATTTCATGAGGATCAGACCAAAAATATTAGTCAAAAATATGTACATTCTGTGAAAATCTGGACAGTTGAGGGAGAGATGCATATTTTAGGAATGTTATCAAGATGTTCTTTAAAACAGTACACAAAGTTAGAGAGACAGGTAACAAAGTCCTTGCCACTGTTTACTTATTTTGTAATTACTGTGCTTTCACATAGATAGGCCCATGGCCCCAATCAGAAATTTAAAGTACAGGAAACAGAGGAGTAAAATTTAATACAAAAAAGAACTATATGAGATATTAACAGTATGTTATCAATGTTCTAAAGTGCATAGTTGGAATTAAAACAATAATCAGTCAAGAGAAGCCTTACTGTTTTAATATCGTGGTAAATGTCCTAATCTTCATATTAGTGAATTTAATTCATCTCTAACTTTTCATAAGAATAACCAACACTTCAAGCAAAACCAAAGTCATCTAATTCTGCTATCCCTCTTAACTAATTAATGCCTCTCTTCCACTGTTTATCACCAAATCTCCATCTCTAGCTTAAAACCAGTTTGGCAGTCTACATTAACTGTACATAATCTAATGTACGCCAAGGACTCTGCATTTAGGAAAAAAAATATGTGTGTGTGTGTGTGTGTGTGTGTGTGTGTGTGTGTGTGTGTGTGTGTGTGTGTGTGTGTGTGTGTGTGTATGTGTGTGTTTCTTGTATACCTCTTAATCATTTCATTTGCAATTTCTTGTTCATAACCTTTCATCCATGCATTCCTCATCTTGAACTGCTAACCATCCAGTTCAATCTTTATAGGTTCATAGGTTCATAGGTAGGTACTAGGCTATCGGCCCAAGGTCTTACATAAGCCTAGCCAACAAGGTTCCCTGGCTTACTCCACCCAAGAAAGTTATTTTCCTGTGCCACTGTTGAACAGAGACACAGAAGTGATCCCTGGGGTGTATTTTCTATTTCCCATCCACTCATCAAGATTTTTCTTGAAGAGTGCTAATGAAGAACTTTGCTTGGCATAGATGGGTAGCCTGTTCCAGAGTATGGGGAGTCTCTGGGACAGGAATCTATCTCTCCAGCATATCCTGTTTATTGTGGTGACAAGGTTTAGGTCCCTAGAGCATGTAGCTCGGAGGGATTTCTTTAGGTGCAGCATGTCCAACAGTTCTGGGTTTGACATAGCTTTATATGTTAGGTAGAGATCACCTCGGAGTAGGCAATATGCTACGGAGTAAAGCTGGAGTTTTTTGAGGCGGTCAGTGTAGGGCATTTGTTTGAGGCCAGTAATCCTCTTTCTGAGGTACTTCTGTGGCCTTTAAAGCTGCTGCAAATGTCTTGTGAGGTACATTCCAAAAGGGGTGTTGTATTCTATAATGGGTCTAATGAGTGTTGAGTAGAGGGGAACAATGGCCTCTTTTTTCCTGGATGAGAACCCTTTTATGATGAGGTGTGCCATGTAGAAGGACTTCCTGACTACTGTGGTGATGTGACTATCAAAGGAGAGACTACTGTCCACCTGGGTCCCAAGGTTTCTTATTATGCATTCAGTGTTAAATAGATTGCTGCCTATGTGGTAGTTCATGGGTACAGAGTTTTTACCAAATGGGATGACACTGCACTTTTTGGCATTGAGCTTGAGGCCATGGCTCTGACACCAGGCATCTGTCTCAGCGAAGCCCTTCTGTAGGATGTCCACATCATTTGGGGACTTCACTATGGCTCCTAGTTTGCAGTCATCTGTGAACTTCGTTAGCCAGAGGCCTTCTGTGTTAGCCTGTACTTCAGAGAAGTAGATACCAAACAGGAGAGGTCCCAGGGCGGAACCCTGTAGTACTCCACTTGTCACTGCTTTGAGGTCAGATTTGGAGTCTGCAGCTTTTACAGTGTGAGTTCTGTCATGGAGCCAATTGGCAACTCATCTTGTTATGTAGGGATTTATACCTAGTTTAGTGAGTCTAGCTATAATTCCAGAATGGGGGATGGTGTTGAAAGCCTTGGCGAGGTCAAGATAGGCTGTGTGAACCACCTTACCCTCATCTACGGCTTTGGTGACTGCCTCAAAGAAGTCAATCAAGTTCAGGAGGCATGATCTGCCTTTCACAAACCTGAATTGGGTGGGATCCAGAGTTTGCAGTTACCAATGTCTTTGTTCATGAGTTCCATGATGATACATTCCATGGCCTTGCAGACCAGGCTCGTCAGGCTAATAGGTCGATAGTTCCCGGGATCAGTGGTGACTTCCCTTTGTGGAGTGGGATAACTGTTGCTGCGCGCCATTCAGTGGGCACAAAGCCTGATGCGAGGCTATTATTGAGCATGGTGCTTAAGTGGGGAGTCAGTTCATTCTGAAGTTCATGTAAAACACAGCCTGGGATGTTGTCCAGTCCCATGGATGCTGTGCTTTTGGCTTTAGAGAGTGCAGCTTTTACCTGCGTAGTTGTGATTACAGGGAATCTGCATTCTTCCTGTATAGATATGGGCCCTTTAGGGGGTGAGAGGGGGGTAAAGTAAGCACTGAACCTATCTGCCAGGATGTTGGCAATATCAGTTGGTTCTGTAATTTTCTTGCCTTTGTGCTGTAACTCAGAGCAAATCTGGGTGTTGCCATCGAGATTCTTGACATAGCTATATAATGCTTTTGGTTTTCCTTGGAATTAGTGGCGATTTTGTTTTCGTAGCTAGCTTTGGAGGATCTTATAAGGGATCTCTGCTTCTTACTGAGGCTGACCAGGGAGCTCCTCTACTCATGGGATTTTACTCTCTTTTGCAACAGTTTCTTCCTTCTGTTGTATAGTTTGTTTATGGCAGGGGACCACCAGACTGGCTTCCTTTTTTTGGAGGATAGCGTCTTGGTTCTGTTTGGGATAGCACAATCCATGCACTCGTGTAAGTGCTTATAGAGTGCATTTGTGTAGAATTCAGCAGTTGTAACTGTATTGTCCATCTGCATGGGTGTCATGAAGTTCACCACTTCTGTCTTAAGAAGCATGAAGTTGGCTTTGGAGAAACTTTCTACTGTGGTTTCCTTAATGGTGGGTGGGGGCGGGATGTGGATATCAAGGGTGATTAGCTTATCGTCGGATCGGACCAACGAGGAGTTGACTTCAGGTGTGGAACACCGGTCACTCATGTTGGTAATGACTAGGTCTAGGATATTGTTGTCCCTGGTGGGGGTGTGGATAAGTTGATCCAGGGCATTGGAGTTTATGAATTCCAGAAAGTGTTGAGCTAAGGAGTTGGTACATGAGCAGTTTATCCAGTTAATGGTGGGGTAGTTGAAGTCACCCATTATTAGGGTGTTTGGTTGAACCCTATTATTTTCCAGTGCATCAAGAAAAGAGGAATGGGAATCCTGGGGCATGGTGGGGGATCTGTAGCAAGCTACAATTTGGATTGCAGTTTTGCCCAGAGTTAGTTGCACTTGGATAACCTTGGATGCATTATGCTGAGCAACTAGCCTGGAGGTGTGGATATCCTTAATGAATATGGACACACCTCTGCCTTTAGTGTTTTGGTCCAGGTTACATGGCCGAAAAGTGTGGTATGAGTTATAGCCTGGTAGTGGAGGGGTGCTCTCTGGAGCCTTGAACCAGGTCTCAGTCACTACACAGATATCGATGTTCTCCATTTTAAGGAGTGCCTTGAGTGAGTGCATTTTGAGATTTAGACTTCTAGCATTGAGTAGCATTACCCTCAGTTTTTGCTTGTCTGTTCCTGTTATGGTGGTGAATTTGTTATTTGAACCTTGCCTAAAAAAGGCACTATAGGGGCAGCAAGAGCCTTAGCCAGTATCCGGAATCCCAGGGGTGACAGGTGCAGGCCAAGTCCACATCAGACCTTCTGTAAACATTTCTTCCTTTTTCTAGGGAATTTAACCATAAATTAAATCTTCCCTAATACTATTCCCCACCCTTTATCGTGTCACACTTCTCTGCATTAGCTTTCCAATATCTTTTCCTGTCTCAGTAAGAGCCCCAAAATGCATATCATCATTCAACTGTGGCCTTCCTGAAGCTTTATAAAGTGGCAGCATTACTGCTCCACCTATCAAATTAATTCCTTAGCCATCCACCTAAATATCCTATACAAATAAAAACAACTGAGCCTTGGAATTATTTAGACCTTTAAATCTTTTTCCGCAGCCATTTCATTATGAACAATATCACGCTACTTATGTTTTCTTCCCATGATTCACATCACAGAAATGTATTACTTTGTACTTGTTCATCAACAAAGTCTAATTGCAACCAAGCAGCATATCTCTTTTACTTCCACAGATTCCTCTGAAGGCTGTTCCCTCCATCAATGGCAGTGGTGGTCACTTAGACTCATCTGTGATAAGTTTCAACCCTAGTGATAAGCCTTGCGGAAATATAAAAATGTAAGCATTAAACAAGCTACGTTTTAACTTCAACCCCCTGAGGCATAGTTCTGAGTACATTCCTATTGACATGTCTTGGTTAGTTACTTTTTTAACTCACCCAATTATTTCAGCATCCACCTCATGTCTGATGATGTCATTGCCATCCTCTTGTAGGGCACTGAAGTGTAATGCTTGACAGTTGATATCCATACTCCATCAGGGATATTTGCAATATCATGTTTCCTCCTGAATTTTGAAGCCTTTTGCACTAGGCTAAGTGCTGCATTGGCTGGTGCTAACACTGCTGAGCAAAGTATAGTTTTTGAATGACTGCCTTATAGCTCACAACTCCAAGTTATTACAGAAATTTATAAAATGCATGTGGCATTTCTCTCTGTAATTCAGTATCCATGTAGTGTTCTTATACACAATATATGTTCAGATTTTTTTATTACTCATTACATGTGCAGTTTTTATTACTGATTACCTAGCTAAGGGTACACAGGTCTCTGCTGTAAATGGAATTTAAGATTAACATTTTATTTCATAAATCTATGTTCAGAATCTCAAATAAATACTGAATGCTGTTCAGAAAATGCTGATGATGTGTGAAGTGGTCCTTCTATTTACCTAAGGTTATTAGCATAGTATCTACAATAATTACCTTGTCTTGCAAATGGAATGGTTGGTGTAATCATTAAGGTTTTCGCCTTACAAATATAAGGTATAGTGTTTGATTGTGGCTTCTGGTTATTGGCTAGGCTTGTAACAATCTGCAGACTGATGGCCTAGTATTTACTTATGAAATGTAAAAAGTTATTTTATACCATAGAACTCTGTTATTCTTTACAATAAATAAGGAGTTAGCAGTCATTGAGATAAAAACAAGAAATGTAATTGAACCAAGTTTGCCTGCAATAATATTTGTTGCATATTCTGCTTCTTCCTTCTCATCAATGTGTCTCTTACAAGGACACAAAGTCAGTGCCAAACATTTTCATAGGTTCATAGGTTCATAGGTTGGTACTAGGCTATCAGCCCTAGGGCCTATACAAGCCTAGCCATAACAATTCCCTGGCTATTTCTCCCCACACTATTTACTTCCCTGGACCCCTGTCTAGCAGGGTGACTGACGTGATCCCTGGGGTGAATTTCCTTTCTCCCATCCAATCGTCAAGGTTCCTTTTGAAGAGGACCAAAGAGGCACTCTGCTTGACATGTATGGGCAATCTATTCCAGAGTCTGGGGAGTCTCTGGGTCAGGAATCTATCCCTCCAGCATGTTTTGTTTATTGTGATGACAAGGTTTAGATCCCTGGAGCATGTGGCTCTGAGGGATTGGGATTTCTTTAAGTGTAGCGTGTCCAACAGCTCTGGGTTTGACATGGCCTTGTATGTTAAGCAGAGATCGCCTCTGAGTAGACGATATGCGACAGAGTATAGCTGGAGTTTTTTAAGGTGGTCAGCTTAGGGCATCTGCTTTAGGCCTGTGATTCTTTTAGTGAGGCATTTCTACGGCCTTTCCAGTTGTTGCAGATGTCTTGAGAGGTACATACCAAACGGGGCATTGTATTCTATAATGGGTCTAATGAGGGAGGAGTACAGTGGGACAATGACCTCCTTTTTTCTGGATGAAAAGCCCTTAATGATGAGGTGTGCCACATAGAAGGATTTCCTGACTGTTGTGGCGATGTGGTTATCGAAGGTGAGACCACTGTCCACCTGTGTCCCTAAGTCTCTTATCACACTTTCGTTGTTTAGTGTACTGCCACCTATATGGTAATTCACTGATACATGTTTTTCCCACCCTGAACCAGGTCTCAGTTACTTTTAATATAGAAAACAAACTACAGAATATTCTCCCTCATTAATACTGAGTACATTTAACTGACATTGTAGAAACACAAGTTCACTACACAATATAGCTGAGTAATTGTCAGCAGCTTAGAATTTCACTTTTGGAAATAATTCAGAGCACAATAAAACTTAATTCAGTATAATATGTGTCCCTCCCCTTCCCCGAGTTACACTGGTAAAACAAAGATAATTGTACACCGTTATCCTGGAACCACATATGCTCTTCATTTTCATATTGTACTAAACAAAAGCATCCCTACCCAGTACTGCCATTACTTCTCTACCCCGTCTTCATAGTGCATATGAATAATCGATTCTTGGACATATTAATTTACATATTACTCACTTGTTAGTACATAGGGTACATACACTGATCCACATAAGCTTTTCTACCAAGGCTTAAGTCTCTTGCAACAACAACAACAATATATATATGTACGTATACGTATATGTATATATATTTATATATATATATATATATATATATATATATACACACACACACACACACACACACACACACACACACACACACACACACACACACACACACACACACACAACTGAAATGTATTTCATTAAGGTAGAAGGCATACCACACATAGCGCAAGTTACTAGGGCAAACATTCAAGATAAAAACAAAATAACCACAATGCTTGTTACTACAGCTGTTGTTGTTCGTCTTTTCGGCTTTTCCTGGTTAGGGGTCGCCACAGCGGAACTCCAGTCCGCTAATGATTGGCAGTCAATTTTTATGGTGCCAAGTTGCCAACCCGACGCCCAAACTTCAGCGAAGGCATGTCCATTCATGCATGTCTTTCGGAGGCCACTCAACCATGGGGAGGACATGCAGACTCCAGACAGAAGGCACTCCAGCCGAGAATCGAACAGGAAAACCTCTTGCTGTGAGGTAACAATGCTACCGCTGTACCACCGCGGATATAATGCTTGTTACTACAGCAGTCATTCATAAATAAATGCATATCCTCAGAACTAGTAAGTTAAAACCTTAACAACTATTAAAATGCAGTCTATGTACAGCAATGAGGTTAAGGACATATACAATAAGACTCTTTTAAATATAAGAGTCTTAAAAATCAAAGATAAAACAAGGAAAAGGTCTAGGCTAACCAAAAAAAAGAAAAACAAAAACAGAATACAATACTAGCACCTCTCTATGAGACCTGAAAAATATTTTAAGAGTTTGCATAAAGGACTAATGCAAGTGAAGAGAAGCAATAAGAGAATGTTTCAGAAGAAAGTTCTGAAAATATGACAAGAAAGTAGTGGATGGAATAATTAATTGTATTTTTAAGTAATTGGTCAAGAACATTCATAGAGATAGGATAGTAGGATTTTGAGAGTGTCTGAAGCAAGTGCAAATCCACTGAGAAACAGTAGTGTATATTTATTTGAAGGGAGGGGTACTCTTCAGCTAGCTGGAGTATCAAAAATATGACTTTTAGTTCCGTACTGCTAGGGGGATCTCCAACAGAAAAACAAGAGAGAAAAAGGTATAATGAAAAGGTAGGTTGGATGCTAGAAAGGTTAAAAGATAGATCCTTTGTAAAATAGAAAAAGGAGTGGTCCCCATGATACCACCTATGTGCTGTTAAGGATGCATCTGCACTAAAAGGAAACAATGATCACCAATAGATAGCAGCAGCAGGTAGTCACAAAAGCACGGTCAGATGAGTCACTCTTAACTTCATATGTGAACTGTCCGTAGTTCAGATAGAGCATCAGGTGTTACAAGCTGAAGCCAAAACAAAGCATACTAAGTCATTAAGGAGATAGGGGGGTGATTAACACTTAGACATCTTTGCTAGGTCCATAAAACTGATGCCCTTGAGGATTTTTTAATCCACCTTGATAAGAATATTGCTTTGTGAAGTTGAGAGGTATCTGTATAGTAACCATTTGAAATGTTGGGACATGCTAGAGTGAATCCCTAAATATGTAGATTGAATGGCCAAAATAATGGACTTACATATACTAAGTCCAAGATGCCATTTCTCAGAATATTCCCTTTTCTCCAAGGTGTGGTAATCTCAGATTTGGTATATATAGGTTTGGGGTGTGGGGGACTGCCAGCCACAGGGGGGGGTGCAGAGGGGCTTGCCCCCTGCAAAAAGAAGTTTAACGGAGAAGAGCAATTTTCAAGATTCACTTTTCTCCTCTGTTTTTAGAATTTTTTCAGCCTGTTGGCACTCAGCACGTCTAGTGCCAACATTTCAAAAGAGAGCCTGTTTGTATGCTTCCTTTCTGCCTGAAGCATTGCTAAAGGCCACTCTGAAGGCCTTACTTAGCTGCACACTTTTAATCATAATTAATAGTGACTGCTCATGAATTTTAACTGGTGAAAAGAGTTTTAAAAATAGTCTTGAAGCTTCAGGAACTTTATGAAGGGATCACAACTGCTTTCCTCCATTCAGGTGATTCAATGGTATGCTTAAGAGAGAGAAGTTAAACACACAAGAAAGATCTGTGCTATGTTATCTGCACAGAATGTAATGAACCAATCATGCAGACACTCATCATTTAGTTTACAGTCTTCAAGTAGCTCCACAAGCAACTTTATAACTTTTCCTACTGATATTGATTCATTTAGTGAATTAGTGATATCCATACCTCTCAACCTCTCAGTGCAAGAAATCTGGACAAAGACAAAAAAGTTTCAGAACAAAGGCCCAAAAGAGGGACAGACTTTAAATATTGCTCCTACAAGTTTGAAACATTGCTAGAATAACAGGTTTAGCATTATTATGTATTTTCTGAAGGATATAAAGTATGAAACTCAATATCTGTCATTATTTAGTATTATATAGTAACTTCAATGTTCAATTATTTGCCAAATAAATGTAAATTTTATGAGGAACAGACCAAAAATATGAGGCAAAAATCTGGACATTCTGTGAAAATCTGGATATTTGACAGGTATGGTGGTATCCAAGCTCTGGAGAAGATCCTTCATTATTCCCATTATTATTTATAATTACAGATAGTCTGACTTTATTTGCTGTTGCTGAGAGTATTACTGTCATTATGTATTGCCTATTTTCAGAGAAAATGCTTTAATAGTGGAAAAACAAATTTTAAATTAATTGGTATTTTGTTGTAATTCCTGTTTTACAGTTTAGAGATCTGCAACTTCAGGTCTTGTACTTCAGATACAGGGTCTATAGCCTGAAGGCTATGAGCATAAACAACAGAAATGAACACAAAAATAACATAAAAAGTAATACAGTCATAATAATGTTGCAATGAATGGAGTACCATGATTGCGGGTAAAAAATGGGTAACTTACAACCTGGTTCAGCTTTGTTATAGCACAAGACCCAAACCTGTTCCTCAAAAATGTTTTATTTTTCAAATACAGTTGAATAAATGCCATGATATTTGTATATAACATCTTAATAACTATGTACACTATTTACATCAGCCTGACTCTATAACAGAGCTCAATATATACAATTACTTTATAGGTATAACAATCTAGTTATGAGTGCACCTGTTCAGTTATTGTAAAATGTCAATCAAGACTGTTTTCCATGGATTGTTAATAAATGGCTTAAGATGAATCCTTAATCCTTTAATTTTAATTTCCAACAATGCTGTGGTTTTCAGTAGGCTGTAGAAGTCTTCCAAAGTTGGTATTGTGTTTGTATTTCATCTTCTTGTTATACACTTGCTTGAGATTGCAAGTATTGTCTATACTAGATACATATTTGACTCATTCAAATGAGGACCTTCAGACACATTTAATAATACTAGAGCTTTAGATAAGTTAAATGATTCATTAAATAAAGCTTGTAAAAAGTTTTTAATACCATTCCAAAATGGCTTAATTTTAACACAGTCGAAAAAAATGTGATTCCAATCTGCATTGTGTATTTGCTCACACCTCCAACATATTCCCTTTGTGGAAGAATTAATTTTAGTAATTCTATCTGGAGTTAAGAATGCTCTGTGCAAGCATTTCCAATTAAAAACTTTTCAGTATTATGTAAAGGATGTATGTTTTACTGATAATAAAATATTTGATTCAATTTCTTCAGTTAGCTGTAATGAGTGTCCTTTTGTTATATAATTCCAATATGATGATTTGGGTGTTGTTTTATAATTTATCAATATCATGTAACATTTTGAAATACTATTTCCCATGTCATAATCATTATATATGATTTCATATAGGTATTTTGTAAGTTTAGGTATTTCTTTAAATGAAGAATTACTAATTATTCTGTATAAATCTTGTGAATACATCCGAATCCTTTGCATAGTTAGCCAATCTTGTTGTGGAATTTTGTATGTTGTTTCTGTTGTTTGATTATCCAGAACTTTTAGTTCTTTGAGCCATTGAAACCAACAAACAAATCATTTCTGTTACCAGGAATTAATTATTTGTCTGTATATTTTATGTGGATAGCTCTTTGTAACTATGAATGGTGTTAAAAGATTGAATGTATATTTGCATTAATAATGTTTCTAAATGAGTCAATGTAATAATTAATCAGACAAGCTTTAGTGGTCTTAGTTATGTTATATTGAATACTAATACATAATATGTGCCATGGCAAATTGTTTTTATCTGTTATTTGAAATTTTTTTTGTAAATCAAATTTGTTTTTTGATATTACAGTTAGTAATTCTTTCCAATTTGCAGAATAATTTGGACTTATCCAATCTGAGCTTGTTTTAGATATTGATGCTTTTATATATGTTTCTGTATTAGGAAAGTTTAATCCTTCCTGTTTCCATGGTCTGATATGATGTATTAAAGCTATTCTGTTTCTTTTGGAAAACCATAAAAATTTTATTATATATGAGTTTATTTCTTTGAGTATATTCCTTTCTGGTAACAGTTGTATTGCCAAATATATATATAGAATCTTGGGTAGTAAAACAATTTTTATTATCTGTAGTCCATCTTCAAATGTTAATATTATTTTGTTTCACTTTTCCACAGAAATGTTAATTGCATTGATAATATTATTATAGTTTTTAGACTAATTCGTTATTATCCTTGCATAACTCAATTCCTAGATATTTTAAGGTAGATTCTTGTTTCCCTATAATGTGATTCCCCTTCATCTGCAATTCTTTTTTTTTTATTTAAAAATAAAAATTTTGATTTTAATTTATTGAAATGAAGTCCTGAAGTCCTGTAAAATGTGTCAATTAAAATATCTAATTCTTTTAATGTCTCTTTTGTAATGGATAATGTTAATAACATGTCATCAGCAAAGAGCATTACTTTAGAACTGTAATGTTCATAAACATCTACTCCAGACATGTCCGACCCGCGGCCCGCAGGCCGCCTCAGAGCTCTTCCATGCATCCTTCAACCTTTACTTGCAAGTTTAGTGTATGCATGCTCCTAAACACTTTTTTTCCATTTGCTTTTCATACCCGTGATCTGTAAGCATAATGTTGGTGTGTGCATGCGCTAAAGCACCCTTCCTGGATTGTTTTTGTGTGTTCCTGCCGCTGTGTTAGTTCGCACCAAAGAAGCAGAGTGTGTGTGTGTCTTAGTGCTGAAGAGGGTTGTACTGGGTACGGATTTGCCATTGTTGGCTTTCAAAGGGACACCACCTAACTGCAGTAATAGGTGAGTGAATGAGTGCAGGCATGAAAGCAAACTGTGTGCATGAAAGTAGAAGAAGAGTGTGTGTGTGTGTGTGTGTGTGTGTGTGTGTGTGTGTGTGTGTGTGTGTGTGTGTGTGTGTGTGTCTGTGTGTCTGCATGAGAGAGAGAGAGATATACAGTGTTGTTGTGAATGTGAACGGTAAGGACTTGTGGAGAATGTGTGGTATCTCCTCCGAAAGTGGGGAACATAGTGTTATATACATCTCAACCTCAAAGCAAGAAATCTGGAGAAAGCCATCAAAAGTTGAGGGACAAAGGCCCAGAAATAGATACACTTTTTTAAATATTACTGACACTGATTTGACAGAAGAAAGACTGCATATCTTGGAATCAAAATACAGAAACAAATTATCCAAAGATTCCCCTCTCAAAATTTTACTGTAATGTCCATGAGATTTGTGATATACAGGGGAAATAGTAAATATGCTTGTCTTATCAATGAGCCTGTTTCACCACTGGCTTGATAAGGAGTTACGAACAGTAGTTTATGTCATGCTGCAGTAGCAGAATGGAAGTTATTGCTCTTGCTCCCATGTGCCATCTTTCCGGAAAGCATTTTATGGAACTGGGCAGTGTGATAAGTTAAGTCACTCTTTCGTATTGCATGATAGCAAGATATAGTATAGATGGCTGGCATGATGCACTCAGGTCATACCACAAAACACTGTACAGGTATCAGGCGCTATAACCTCCCATATTTGCAAAATTTGTTGCTGTTTACAGTATGAGAGTGGCTTCCATTACAGACCTGTTAGCTACAAAATGAACAGTTACAAGATCAGACATAGACTATAGTTGCTCTGGATATGGGGTTGTCCTAAATGCAGTTAGATGATTCTCCTGCAATCTCACAGGAAGTGATGTTGATATTTGTAAAGCAGAGCATAGTATGACAGATGCACCATAACTCAAACAGCTGTTGAGACACTATTAAGTTTCTACTAAACTGCTTATTATGAACTACATGCAGATTGCTGTAACTACATTAACATGTGCTTAATTGCTAGATTGGTAGTTTGAACAGAAACAGGTTTTAATCCAGCAATATAGGAATTGTTACACTTCATACAATATTGTTCTTACAAACTTAGAAAATTGATAGAAAGACAGACTGTGCATTAGCATGAAATTTTCACTTCAACCCCCAGCGATTTGCTAGTCGTTATGCTTAGAATAGACTATTTTCTGCATTTGTAATCTTGGAAGATAAGCAAGGCACGGAACCTTGCTGTGGCCTGCTGATTTTGTAGATTCCATTGCACTGGATTTTTGGATCTCATTTGTATTTTTTGCTTCAGATACTCTCATTATAACCTAGCATAGAACTATGTCATTAAAGTCTGCAGTCTGCTTTATTTGCGTGCTTCTGGTGACTGCCGTTCTTCTTCCCCTGCTGTTCGTATGTCCTGTTGCAATGGGCTTTGTAAATGGGCGCTGTTGTTTTGGCTTGTCTGGTACTAACTTTTTTTTTTTTAGAGTGAGTTGAATCTCAGTAAATTTAGTTTTGGGTTTCCAGGAATATGCCTTGAGGTAAATGATAAAGTGCAGCTAGCATGATAGTTAAGGTCTTCACCTCCCATGCACAAGGTACAAGTTTGACCCTGACCAATGGCCAGTACCTATATGGAGTTTATATGTTCTTCCTGTCTCTCTGTGATGTTTCTTTTACCAAACACAGACAAGTGCTGATGAGCAGTGTGTCAGTTAAAAACTAGCATTAGCTGGAAAACATTGATAGAAGTTGCCATGCATGGAGAATTTAGGCCTGGAAGTACATATCACATGTAATACCCCCAATTTTAATTTCTCACATTTGTTATTAAGGTGTGTTTGGCAGTTTTTTAAATTTTTCAGATGTTGTTAGTTATACATTTTGGAAACATTGCACTTTTGCAGTACAACCTGAAGGTCATGTAAATTAGCTTCATATCTAAATTCAGTTAGCCTTTTTTGATAAGGTGCAGGATTTCTTTCTCGGTATAACCTGCTGAGGTTACAGAAGGGTACATGGCAGTATCTCAGGCTAACTACATGGTTAAGCCTTGATGCCTGTGTTTCATCTGTGTTATGAGGTATAGCACTTGTACATGCACGCAACACTCTTCATTTGGATTAAAGGAAAACTCCTGTCACTCCCACAGTAGTCGCCACAATAAATGCTGGTCAAGGAATGCTGCTGTCATAGTGTAGCTATTTTGGTTCTGTAGTTTAAGGTGATTTATGCCCATTTTGAGAATAGTGTCCTTGGTAATCACTTCAAGTCACCTTTGTGATAGAATCTTGCATATTCATGAGGGCACTGAGCTCTGGGATTTCTGAAGGTTTCATTAGTTTGAACTGCAGTGCCTGTACAGTAAAAAGACTGCATGAATTGGACACTAAGCTCCATAGTCACTGTGAGTGGAATTTGTAGCTAGTAAAGTGGCCATTTTATGTGCTGACATGTGATTAATGTGTCCCACTGCTCCATGCATGTCTGACTGCACAAGGGAGCCTCAAAGTATGATGTAGGTGTGAAGATGAAGACATAATTTTTTGGGAGTTGTTGACTCACTTGTAAATCAGTAACAGGTGTTCAAGACAACAGAATGACAGTAAAAGTAAATTGTCATGTTTTCCTTTGCTTTTAAGAACTACATGTCATATGTTGCCCTCCTCCATCCTCTACTCCTAACGATTACTGCCAATACATCTGCCCTCACCCCAGAATGAAATGTGCATTATAATTTTCAGTAGTTTCTATCCCAAGGAGATCAAGAGTAAGAATTTGATTTCCTATATCATATTATATACAGACATTCTATCTTGTCATCTGGGGTTTATTATTTTTCTTTTGGAAAGGACTGTCATTTCATTTATGAACAGCAAAAGGTATTGTAGGTCTTTGAATTTAACCTATGCTGTTCTTTGCTAGTCAAAATAGTATGAATCCAGGTGTCTGCAACCAAAATGTGTAACGTTACATTTTATTCTGGAAGCATAGTAAAAACATTTTATTACAAATAAAAATAATTTTAAACTAATTAATATCAGATTCTTTTTTAAGCAAGATCAAATAGGTCTGTATTTGCACTACCTGAATGTTGCACAATAAATACAAATGTTGACTTGTTTTTTCCATTCACTCCAACTTTTGAGATACGCAAATAAAGGTGAATGCCTTCAATTTGGATAACTAAGTTTACATTGCACCGTGTTATGCTTTTAAATATGACTAAAGCACTGCTTCTGACATTAAGACCGTGATTTAATAATGGGATTTACCGTTAAATCAGATTTAAGATGGCACAGTGGTCAGTGTTGCTATTTCATCGTGATTGGCTCAGTTTAGTTCTTTGGCTATATCTTATGTATGGAGTCTGTATGCCCTCCGAAACTGATTGCGTGCTTACAACATTGTTATTAATGTGATCATTTGTGGGGATATCACTCTCCCCAAAGGGGATAAAAATGATGATGCATTTTTTTGGCATTTAGCTTGAGGCCATGTTTCTGGCACCAGTCATTTGTTTGGGTGAGATCCTCTTATTCAGAATTGTTTTATTAAGTCAGCAATGTGAATTCTTTACTTTACTACAAATTTGTTGGCTTACTTTTGTGGATTATAGTACTGTAGGACTGCTAATGTTGACATTTTATGTACTTGGACTCCTGGAGTGGTTTTCCCATTGAGAATTGGTAGTACTGTAGTGAATAATTAAAATGACAGTGGTAGTGTGTGCCAGTTTTTTCTTTGCAAGTTAATGAGTTTTCTTGGGTAGCATGCAAAGTAAACAGTGTTTAACTTGATGGTACAGCTGTGATTAGGTTATTGAAAGCTACCATCCTTGTAGCATTAAGAAACTGTTGCTTACATGCTAACCATACATGTTCATAGCTCTGTTGCAGTCCATCTGAATTTCATGAATTATATGAAGAACTTTTCAAAAGGCCTAGTATTAATGGGATAAAGTACAGACCAATAGTCACAATAAATGTGATATGCCTTACGCATAATGGCTGTTTTGAAGAGTAATGGCATTAGTACTACAAGTGAAACAAAACACCTCACTGGCCCTCCTCAAATGCAATCTGGACAACTGAATGGGTAACTGTAAATTCACCCCAGGGGTTCCACCTGTGTCTCTCCTGCCTGGATATTTTTGTGTTATGTTGTGGATATAAAATGCTTCCTCCAACACCATTAACATATACTACAACTACGGCTAGTTTTAATTTTTATTTCCTTATTTGTTGATGTAAATTGGTAGCCATCGTTTTAAAAATAATAAATATAACTAGGAATGAAGCAGTTAATAGTAGTTACTCCTTTTTTACTTTTCAGCATGGCTTCTGCATCATGCCAAAACAAAAGTGGTACAACGAAAAGAAAAATAGCTGATGAAAGGAGAGTGTTTCAGGAGAACTGGACTGATGACTACTTCTATGTTGAATCTAATAATAAAGCAATTTGCTTACTATGCAGAGAAGTGGTATCCCTTTTCAAGGACTACAGTTTGAAAAGGCATTATATTCAAATGCACCGGAAATTAAGTGAATTGCAAGGAGTGCGCCGTAGACAAAAATATTAGATTTAAAAAAAAAATCTTACATTCCAACAATAGCTGTTTCGAAAATCAGCTACTCAACCTGATTCCTTAGTCAAGGCAAGTTATGTTGTAGTAAATTTAATTGCTAAAAAAATCCAAGCCATTTGCTGATGGTGAATTTATTAAATAATGTCTTGAAAGTGTAGCAGACATAATTTGTCCTGGAAAAAATCAGATTTTTCAAAAATAAGTTTGTCACATCAGACAATCACTAGGCATGTGGAAGATACCAGCCAAATATATTGAAAATACTTTGGAATCTCGGTGTGCAACTTTCAAGCTTTACTCCATAGCTTTGGGTGAGAGCACTGATGTTACAGATACGGCACAACTTTCCATATTTATTCGAGGTGTTGACAACGATTTCAACATTACCGAAGAACTGACCTCTCTGGTTCCACTGAAAGATACCACAAAGTCTGTTGACTTGTATAAAGAGCTAAAAGCAATATTGGCAAGATTTTCCTTAACCATCGAAAACATGTCTGGCATAGTAACTGACGGTGCTCCAGCTATGGTTGGAAAGAAGGAGGGAATAACAACACTAATGGAAGAAGATGCAAAGCAGATCAATAATGTGCATTTCATGAAGTACCACTGCATTGTATATCAGGAAAATCTGTGTGCACTGACTTTAAAAATGGAAAATATTATGAATGTTATCATTAAAACAATACATTTCATCATAAGATCCAGAGGATTAAACCACCGCCAGTTTCAAGAGTTTCTGAATACCTTGGAAACTAGCTATGGAGACCTGTACTTTACTGCAGTTAGGTGATTAAGTCGTGGTAAAATGCTGAAACTTTTCTATCATTTGAAAAATGAAATAAAGTGCTTTATGGAGTCAAAAGGAAAGCCTGCACCCAAATTTGAAAATGCAAACTGGATGGCTGATTTAGCATTCTTAGTAGACGTCACTGCTCATTTAAATGAACTGAACCTGTGCCTCCAATGTGAAAATCTAATAAATGACATGTTTCAAACAGTGACAGAATTTGAAGTGAAACTGAAATGATGGCAATGTCAGATTAAGAACAATAAATTAGTTCACTTTGAAACACTGTCTGAACAAAGCCACGTAAACACTGTCTGAACAAAGCCACGTAAATACTGAAAAGTATGCGGCATTGATGAATAGGTTACCACAGGACTTTGAGAGTAGATTTCAAGATTTCAGAAAACAGCAACATCATTTCAGTATAATTGCTACTCCATTCTCAGTTGACATTAACATGTTGCTTGCAAACCTGCAACTGGAATGCATAGAGTTGCAGCCAGATATGAAACTTAAAGAAAAATTTCTGCAAGTGTCTTTATTGGACTTTTATAAGTTGTACCTGCCTAAAGACAAATATCCGTCACTTCATGAACATGCCCTGTTCATGACATTTCTGTTGGGGAGTGCATACATTTGCGAGCAATTTTTTTCTTGTATGAAGTATACAAAAAGTAAAATCAGAACTCAAATTTCAGATGAGCATCTTGAAGATACTCTTCGCATCGCTACCACTTCTATCAAAACAGATATATACACACTGGTATCAAAAAGACAGGCTCAATGTTCACATTAAAATGTTTATGCTCATAATAAAAGAACTATCTTGATTTGACAGCTTGAACCTCCTGATATGAACACTTTACAAAAGTATAACAAGAACTTTACTAGGACCAATATGTTTGAATTCTGTGAAGGTCTATGCCTGGCTGTACCCCTGTGAACAGATTTTATGAATAAACATTGGCACTAGTAATAAAGTCAGTTATTTATTGAAATTTGTGAAAAGTAACAAACACTGGAAAACCCCTTTCAAATTTTCTGCAAATATTGGGAAACAACTCAGGTTGGAGACGTATAGTGAGCTAAGGAAGAAGTACACAAAGGTGTTATCTGATGATGCTATGCCATATTGGGTGGATCAGTACAAGTCGTCAGCTGAAATGTGCACCCATGCATATTGGAGAGGCAACTGCAAAAAAGCAGGTGTGAGATTACCTTGTGAAATTGGAGTGTGTTGTCGCATATTATCATTCCTGCAAGCTGTGCATCTCCACTGATACACCTTCTTTCATTTTCAGACCTGCCTCACCAAATAGCAGTGCAACAACAGCAGATGTGGCAATAGCTTCATCTGTAGAGTATTCCCCACTTTATCAATACCACAGAGTGATGAAAAGAAGAAACTTTAGCTGTGGATTACTTGACAGTGCAATATGTAGTCATGATTTGCATAATTTCAGGGACAGATTCCAAAGATATTATGTAATGTGCATTTCAAAAGGAGTGCTCCGTTTGATAATACCATTTAAGATGGCAAACAGAAAACTGTGGGAATCACCCACAAAGTGAAATTGTTTGTTTTGAGTACTGAAGGACAGATAATTGTAGGTCTTATCATTCCTGCAAGTTGTGCATCTCCACTGATACACCTTCTTTCATCTTCAGACCAGCCTCACCAAATAGCAGTACAAAAGCAACAGATGTGGAAACAGCTTCATCCGCAGAGTACTCCTGAAATTGATGAAAAGCAGACTTCCAACATCGCAGTAGTGATGACATGCCTACTGCAATGGAATTGGAAACAGAAGAATGCATCAGCACCTTGGACATCATATGGACATTAAGGACATGACAGAAGACGTGGACATCTTTAAGAAACCAGCAAAATCAAGAGATATGATTTCATAAAAATGGAAGGGTTCCATACCTGTTTATTTGTAAAAAAAAAAAAAACTAAGATGTTCGAGTTAACTCTTACATTAAGATTCACATTTCAAATGAGAATTAGAATTTTAATGCAAATATTAGGCATTTATTTCATTTATTCATTGTTGGAATGCAACTACAGTACAGCCAGGAGGTCAACTTTGGTCGCCTGTGGCAGCAAAAGAGTTAAGTATATGATATATTTTATATGAGGCCCTGAGACAATTTCTGTTCACTCAATGCGGCCCTGGCAAGCCAAAAGGTTGGACACCCCTGATCTACTATTTTGATTTTTGTATTGATACGTATTGAATCTGCCAATATTTCAATAGCCAAAGCAAATAGAATCGGTGAAATGGGACATCCTTGTTTAGTACCCTTTGTTATATGTATAGATTCAGAGGTGAAAGGACCTAGCTTAACATGCACTAAATTATTTGTATATATATTCTTTAGTAGATGAACAAAGGAAGGAGGAAATTCAAATAACACCAGAATTTTGAATAAATACTCCCAATTTAGGGAACCAAAGGCTTTCTCTATATCTAAGCCAGTTATGAGTGTTTCTTTATTTTCTTTATTAACATAATCTATAAGAGAAATTATCCTTTTAATATTGTCATGTGTGTGTCTATGATATATAAATCCAGTTTGATCATTATTTATTGTTTTGTATAGTGGTATTTTAATTCTATTAGCTAATATTGTCATAAATATCTTATAGTCATTATTTAATAATGATATAGGTCTGGAAACCTATAGAGGTTTGGGGATTTGCTTTCCTTTAGGATTGGTGTGATTAAGGAATATCTCCAAGAAGGTGGTATTAAAGCTTGTGACTGAATTTCTAATAGAGTTTTATAGAAGAGGGATAGTATCTTTGAAGGAAAAAGTTTATATATTTCCATAATTATGCCTCTATACCTGGAGCTTTATTATTTTTACCCTCCTTTATTGTATCTGTAATTTCTTTGTAGAATATGGGTGCTTGCAGATGTAGTTTTAATTTTTCTGGTATTTTCTTATATTAGAACATCTTTCATCTAGATTTAATTGATCGATATGTATATTTTCTTTTTGGAAATGTTCCATATAGTGATTTCTATAGGTATCAAGAATGTCACCTATATCCGAGACATTTTTCCCTTTCTTTTCATGGAACATACTTTTAATGTTATTAGCTTTTGATTGCATTTTGATTCTTGTGGATAAATTATGTAGATATCTGGGAGAAGTGGCCAAGGTATTAATTTTTAGTTTTTCTGAAGCTAGTTTTATGTGTTAGAATTTCAATGTATTTATTGTTTAATACTTCTACTTTCTTTTTCATCTCCAAATGAATTTGATTTTTTTCAGCTTTTACTAACAAAAGTTTGGATTGTAGATCTAATAATTCAGAACCCATTCTCAGATTTTTTTTATACCAAGTTAGGGTTTTACCATATATGTAAGCTTTTAATGAGTCCCATATCATTATTTTATTTATCCCTGGGGTGTAATTAATGTCTAAGAAAAACTGTAATTCAGATAACCAGGGTTTGAACTCTATAATTTTAGTTATATATGTTGGAATTCTGGAGTTAAAGATTAATGGTTTGCACCCATTTTGAAGTTTTAGTATAAATGAATTGTGGTCTGAAAAGGGGCAGGGAGTGACTGAGAAATTAATGATTTTAGAGTGTAAGTCATGGGCAGCAAATATTTTATCTATTCTAGCTTGGGTACCAAATCTGTGATATTGATGGGAAAACAACACAGATTTATCTTCTTTAAATCTGAAAGTATCTACAAGATGAAATGATTCTACTCACTTGTTTAAAGCTTTTGATACAGCTGATGTACGCAGTGGTCTTTTATGTGTAGTTTCAGAAATATCAAATATAGAGTTAAAATCTCCTCCTAATATTAAGTTGCCTTTATAATTATTGGAAATGAAGTCCAAGTGTTTTTTAACAGTTCCTGATCCAACGCCTGGGAACCAGTACAGATTGGCTAGGGTCCATATTCTATTATTATATTTAACTATTACTAATGCCATAAGGCCTTCTTTATCTTCATACTTATAAATGATTTCTGGGTTAATCACATTTGTTTTCCATAAAATTGTTACTCTTTTGTCTTTGTCTTATAAGTGGCTTGAGCCAATATCATACATTCCTTAGGATTCCATTTGTAATTGTCATTTGTTTTGAAATTAGTTTCTTGAAGGAAGACAATTTGTGCTTTGTTCAGTTTTAAATATTTCTGTAGATTGGATCTCTTGCTAGGATTGTTTAAGACATTGGTATTTAAAGATAATAAAGTTAAATCCATCTTACGTTATTTAGACTATGTATTTTTTGTTTTATTGTGACTATTAAACATTTTCCTCTGACAACTATAAAGTATATGTTTGAGCTTTTAAAGGAAATTATCCATTTTAAACTTTGAGTGTATTCCAATAAAGTAATGTTTTGGTCAGGCATACTAAAAATGTTTTTGTGAAATAAATTTAAATGAATAAATGTTAACAAAACTAAGATCCGCACTAGTCATGGAATGAAAATCATTCCTAATCTGATGGATAAACCTAAGTCCATCAGATGATCACTCATACCTTGACAATCCAGAACATCTGAGCTCCATAAATTGAATTATCATATGGAAAATATTTGTAATAGGAATAAGCAATATGTATATTATTTTGAACAGATATTGCACTATTGCAGATTAGACATAATTCTAATACAATATAAATGTCTACTTATTGTATAAGCAATTAATATTTACATGAAAGGCAAATGACAAGCAATTCAATCACAGTAAAGTAGGATGTATCATATATAAAACCTCAGTAAAAGATTATAGCACACAGTTATTTAACATATTCACCCTTATTGATGAAGTCTTTGGTAATAATATTTATACCTAATGTTTATAATACAACGTATTTTACTGGATATATCAGAAGTTACATTTCATTGTTTGCCAGCATTTAAGTAATCACTTTGTTTGTTGCTAACTTATTTAAAGCATCGAGTTTGTTTTATGTAAACATTGATGAAAGTTAGTGCATTTTAATTATCAATGCATACCTCTTTCCCCATTGCCTACATATAAGGATTTTCATATCTGTCATTTCTTATTATAAAATGAGTGAAATTATAGGTTAAAAACAACAAATTCACTTATTGTGATTAATGATTACAAGTTCCCTTTCCATATTCGTAAATTGCCATTTTTTGGCATATACTGAAAGTTTTTAAATTTAAATGGCAACATTCTATTTTGTACAATCAGCACAGGTTAAACTGAGTGATCATTGTCAATTTAATACTGTTTGTTCAGAATGTGATTGTTATATTCTGTGACATTCCTAGTTCAGGCTTCTATTGTTTCCCTTGAACAAATTTGTCAGTTTGATGTCATGTATAAAACATTAGTTACCTTGGTAACAGCTTAAGTATTATGTATGGTCAAGATGTGTTACAAAACCACAATTCAAGTTAAAACAATTCTATGACTAGTTATGCACATTTACCTATATGAGAAAATCATCATGCTTCCCCTTGATGTTCAAAATAGTGTATGTCATTTATGGCAAGTTAAAACAGTAGTGTTATTATACTCAAGCCCATGTTATTAAACTGTCTATTGTCAATTTAATACTAGTTGTTTAGAATTGTTTGATGTCATGTATAAAACATTAGCTACCTTGGTAATGGCTTAAGTATTATATATGGTAAAGATGGGTTGCAAAAACTGCAATTCAAGTTAAAGCAATTAAATGGCTTGTTATGCATATTTACTTATATAAGAAAATCATCATGCTTCCCCTTGATGTTCTTTGAAGTGTATGTCATTCATAACAAGTTAAGACAGTGGTGTTATTATACACAAGCCCATGTTATTAAATCCTGTCTTTAATATCTAAATTCAGCAGACTGCTTCATCTTATATGATGATTATATATTTTATCTCTAGACTTACTAAAATCATACATTACATAGCAATTGTGTGTTTTTTTTTTTTTTTGTTTGTTTGTTTTTGGCTGTTGCTTAGTTATTTGAGAGACCACAAGCTGTAATATTTATTCATATTATCAGCTCCTTCCAAGCATGTTTATACACTCCATAGACTTTAAATTATGAGACCTTTCTAGTTTCTTATTTGTTATAAGCATATTTCCATCCTTACATGCACACATATCAGTACTTCAAGCATGGGCAAAAATGCCTATCCAGTTCTGCCAGAATACCATTCACTAGTTCATGTGGTGTGTTTCTAGGCTGTTTGTAAAATATCCAAACCAATATTTGTCCTGTTCCATTTTACCAGCCTGTTCCATGCAGTGGGCCATTCTGCCAGTAAACCACTCAACACACCTTCCATTATCACAAATATTTCCACGAAGGACATCTGATGACTCCCTAGCACTTCCTGGGCATCTATATTATATTATTGTATGATAAAAATAGCGAATGCTATTTCATCATACCGATAACATCTAAATAAGAAAATAGCAAACAAATGGAAAGAAAATTTGCTGCTCCTTTAAAAAAAAAAAACTTAAACACAAATTTATGTTTATATAGATGTGGGGGGGGCACCATCCCTACTAAAATATACCAACTCCCAGATCGCACCATACAGGAGGAAATGGCAAAGTCTCGAAGATGGCACACCAATTTTTTTTCCCTGGGAAAAAATTCGATGTTCCATGACTTCGCTATTTTGCCATTTCGACAGTATCAGATTGACTAAATAGCATTCGTTATTTAGTCCATTCAATACTGTAATATAGACCCCTTCCTGGCAACCCCAAACACCCTTAGAATCAGCTATCCCCATATGCCCAACACGTTCGAGCAAGTTCACCT